>NC_142775.1:27842364-27995108 GCF_988280905.1 Pimephales promelas | reverse complement strand
TTTCGGGTCGAAATTTTGAGTTTCGATATCTCAGCTCTGGAAGGGTCTAGAGCCTCCATTTTTGCACTCAGGTCAAAGTCTCACAGCCCTCTATCATAATCCAGAGCTTTGAGAAGATTGGAGAAACTTAATTTTTTGGCCGAAAACGAATAAAAAACGAAAGGGGTAACACTGTCGTTTTTTTTTTTTTTCAGGTCGAAATTTTGAATTTTGATATCTCAGCTGTGGAAGGGTCTTGAGCCTCCATTTTTGCACTCAGGTCAAAGTCTCACGGCCCTCTATCATAATCCAGAGTTTTAAGAAGATTGGAGAAACTTAATTTTTCGCCCGAAAATGAAAAAAAACGAAAGGGGTAACACTGTCGTTTTTTTTTCTGGTCGAAATTTTGAATTTTGATATCTCAGCTCTGGAAGGGTCTAGAGCCTCCATTTTTGCACTCAGGTCAAAGTCTCACAGCCCTCTATCATAATACAGACTTTTGAGAAGATTGGAGAAAATTAATTTTTCGCCCGAAAATGAAAAAAAAAAAAAAAACGAAAGGGGTAACACTGTCGTTTTTTTTTTCGGGTCGAAATTTTGAATTTTGATATCTCAGCTCTGGAAGGGTCTAGAGCCTCCATTTTTGCACTCAGGTCAAAGTCTCACAGCCCCCTTTCAAAATCCAGAGCTTTGAGAAGATTGGAGAAACTTAATTTTTCGCCCGAAAATGAAAAAAAAACGAAAGGGGTAACACTGTCGTTTTTTTTTTTTTCGGGTCGAAATTTTGAGTTTCGATATCTCAGCTCTGGAAGGGTCTAGAGCCTCCATTTTTGCACTCAGGTCAAAGTCTCACAGCCCTCTATCATAATACAGACTTTTGATAAGATTGGAGAAAATTAATTTTTCGCCCGAAAATGAAAAAAAAAACGAAAGGGGTAACACTGTCGTTTTTTTTTTCGGGTCGATATTTTGAATTTTGATATCTCAGCTCTGGAAGGGTCTAGAGCCTCCATTTTTGCACTCAGGTCAAAGTCTCACAGCCCTTTATCATAATCCAGAGTTTTGAGAAGATTGGAGAAACTTAATTTTTCGCCCGAAAATGAAAAAAAACGAAAGGGGTAACACTGTCGTTTTTTTTTTCGGGTCGAAATTTTGAGTTTCGATATCTCAGCTGTAGAAGGGTCTAGAGCCTCCATTTTTGCACTCAGGTCAAAGTCTCACAGCCCTCTATCATAATCCAGAGTTTTGAGAAGATTGGAGAAACTTAATTTTTCGCTCCGAAAATGAAAAAAAACGAAAGGGGTAACACTGTCGTTTTTTTTTCAGGTCGAAATTTTGAATTTTGATATCTCAGCTCTGGAAGGGTCTTGAGCCTCCATTTTTGCACTCAGGTCAAAGTCTCACGGCCCTCTATCATAATACAGAGTTTTGAGAAGATTGGAGAAACTTAATTTTTCGCCCGAAAATGAAAAAAAACGAAAGGGGTAACACTGTCGTTTTTTTTTCTGGTCGAAATTTTGAATTTTGATATCTCAGCTCTGGAAGGGTCTAGAGCCTCCATTTTTGCACTCAGATCAAAGTCTCACAGCCCCCTTTCATATACCAGAGTTTTGAGAAGATTGGAGAAACTTAATTTTTCGCCCGAAAATGAAAAAAAACGAAAGGGGTAACACTGTCGTTTTTTTTTCGGGTCGAAATTTTGAGTTTCGATATCTCAGCTCTGGAAGGGTCTAGAGCCTCCATTTTTGCACTCAGGTCAAAGTCTCACAGCCCTCTATCATAATACAGACTTTTGAGAAGATTGGAGAAAATTAATTTTTCGCCCGAAAATAAAAAAAAAACGAAAGGGGTAACACTGTCGTTTTTTTTTTCGGGTCGAAATTTTGAATTTTGATATCTCAGCTCTGGAAGGGTCTAGAGCCTCCATTTTTGCACTCAGGTCAAAGTCTCACAGCCCTTTATCATAATCCAGAGTTTTGAGAAGATTGGAGAAACTTAATTTTTCGCCCGAAAATGAAAAAAAACGAAAGGGGTAACACTGTCGTTTTTTTTTTTCAGGTCGAAATTTTGAATTTTGATATCTCAGCTCTGGAAGGGTCTTGAGCCTCCATTTTTGCACTCAGGTCAAAGTCTCACAGCCCTTTATCATAATCCAGAGTTTTGAGAAGATTGGAGAAACTTAATTTTTCGCCCGAAAATGAAAAAAAACGAAAGGGGTAACACTGTCGTTTTTTTTTTCGGGTCGAAATTTTGAGTTTCGATATCTCAGCTGTAGAAGGGTCTAGAGCCTCCATTTTTGCACTCAAGTCAAAGTCTCACAGCCCTCTATCATAATCCAGAGTTTTGAGAAGATTGGAGAAACTTAATTTTTCGCTCCGAAAATGAAAAAAAACGAAAGGGGTAACACTGTCGTTTTTTTTTCAGGTCGAAATTTTGAATTTTGATATCTCAGCTCTGGAAGGGTCTTGAGCCTCCATTTTTGCACTCAGGTCAAAGTCTCACGGCCCTCTATCATAATACAGAGTTTTGAGAAGATTGGAGAAACTTAATTTTTCGCCCGAAAATGAAAAAAAACGAAAGGGGTAACACTGTCGTTTTTTTTTCTGGTCGAAATTTTGAATTTTGATATCTCAGCTCTGGAAGGGTCTAGAGCCTCCATTTTTGCACTCAGATCAAAGTCTCACAGCCCCCTTTCATATACCAGAGTTTTGAGAAGATTGGAGAAACTTAATTTTTCGCCCGAAAATGAAAAAAAACGAAAGGGGTAACACTGTCGTTTTTTTTTCGGGTCGAAATTTTGAGTTTCGATATCTCAGCTCTGGAAGGGTCTAGAGCCTCCATTTTTGCACTCAGGTCAAAGTCTCACAGCCCTCTATCATAATACAGACTTTTGAGAAGATTGGAGAAAATTAATTTTTCGCCCGAAAATAAAAAAAAAAACGAAAGGGGTAACACTGTCGTTTTTTTTTTTTCGGGTCGAAATTTTGAATTTTGATATCTCAGCTCTGGAAGGGTCTAGAGCCTCCATTTTTGCACTCAGGTCAAAGTCTCACAGCCCTTTATCATAATCCAGAGTTTTGAGAAGATTGGAGAAACTTAATTTTTCGCCCGAAAATGAAAAAAAACGAAAGGGGTAACACTGTCGTTTTTTTTTTCAGGTCGAAATTTTGAATTTTGATATCTCAGCTCTGGAAGGGTCTTGAGCCTCCATTTTTGCACTCAGGTCAAAGTCTCACGGCCCTCTATCATAATCCAGAGTTTTGAGAAGATTGGAGAAACTTAATTTTTCGCCCGAAAATGAAAAAAAACGAAAGGGGTAACACTGTCGTTTTTTTTTCTGGTCGAAATTTTGAATTTTGATATCTCAGCTCTGGAAGGGTCTAGAGCCTCCATTTTTGCACTCAGGTCAAAGTCTCACAGCCCCCTTTCATATACCAGAGTTTTGAGAAGATTGGAGAAACTTAATTTTTCGCCCGAAAATGAAAAAAAACGAAAGGGGTAACACTGTCGTTTTTTTTTCTGGTCGAAATTTTGAATTTTGATATCTCAGCTCTGGAAGGGTCTAGAGCCTCCATTTTTGCACTCAGGTCAAAGTCTCACAGCCCCCTTTCATAATCCAGAGTTTTGAGAAAATTGGAGAAACTTAATTTTTTGGCCGAAAACGAAAAAAAACGAAAGGGGTAACACTGTCGTTTTTTTTTTCGGGTCGAAATTTTGAGGTTCGATATCTCAGCTCTAGAAGGGTCTAGAGCCTCCATTTTTGCACTCAGGTCAAAGTCTCACAGCCCTCTATCATAATCCAGAGCTTTGAGAAGATTGGAGAAACTTAATTTTTTGGCCGAAAACGAAAAAAAACGAAAGGGGTAACACTGTCGTTTTTTTTCGGGTCGAAATTTTGAGGTTCGATATCTCAGCTCTGGAAGGGTCTAGAGCCTCCATTTTTGCACTCAGGTCAAAGTCTCACAGCCCTCTATCATAATCCAGAGTTTTGAGAAGATTGGAGAAACTTAATTTTTCGCCCGAAAATGAAAAAAAAACGAAAGGGGTAACACTGTCGTTTTTTTTTTTTTCGGGTCGAAATTTTGAGTTTCGATATCTCAGCTCTGGAAGGGTCTAGAGCCTCCATTTTTGCACTCAGGTCAAAGTCTCACAGCCCTCTATCATAATACAGACTTTTGATAAGATTGGAGAAAATTAATTTTTCGCCCGAAAATGAAAAAAAAAACGAAAGGGGTAACACTGTCGTTTTTTTTTTCGGGTCGATATTTTGAATTTTGATATCTCAGCTCTGGAAGGGTCTAGAGCCTCCATTTTTGCACTCAGGTCAAAGTCTCACAGCCCTTTATCATAATCCAGAGTTTTGAGAAGATTGGAGAAACTTAATTTTTCGCCCGAAAATGAAAAAAAACGAAAGGGGTAACACTGTCGTTTTTTTTTTCGGGTCAAAATTTTGAGTTTCGATATCTCAGCTGTAGAAGGGTCTAGAGCCTCCATTTTTGCACTCAGGTCAGAGTCTCACAGCCCTCTATCATAATCCAGAGTTTTGAGAAGATTGGAGAAACTTAATTTTTCGCTCCGAAAATGAAAAAAAAACGAAAGGGGTAACACTGTCGTTTTTTTTTCAGGTCGAAATTTTGAATTTTGATATCTCAGCTCTGGAAGGGTCTTGAGCCTCCATTTTTGCACTCAGGTCAAAGTCTCACGGCCCTCTATCATAATACAGAGTTTTGAGAAGATTGGAGAAACTTAATTTTTCGCCCGAAAATGAAAAAAAAACGAAAGGGGTAACACTGTCGTTTTTTTTTCTGGTCGAAATTTTGAATTTTGATATCTCAGCTCTGGAAGGGTCTAGAGCCTCCATTTTTGCACTCAGGTCAAAGTCTCACAGCCCCCTTTCATATACCAGAGTTTTGAGAAGATTGGAGAAACTTAATTTTTCGCCCGAAAATGAAAAAAAACGAAAGGGGTAACACTGTCGTTTTTTTTTCGGGTCGAAATTTTGAGTTTCGATATCTCAGCTCTGGAAGGGTCTAGAGCCTCCATTTTTGCACTCAGGTCAAAGTCTCACAGCCTTCTATCATAATACAGACTTTTGAGAAGATTGGAGAAAATTAATTTTTCGCCCGAAAATGAAAAAAAAAACGAAAGGGGTAACACTGTCGTTTTTTTTTTTTCGGGTCGAAATTTTGAATTTTGATATCTCAGCTCTGGAAGGGTCTAGAGCCTCCATTTTTGCACTCAGGTCAAAGTCTCACAGCCCTTTATCATAATCCAGAGTTTTGAGAAGATTGGAGAAACTTAATTTTTCGCCCGAAAATGAAAAAAAACGAAAGGGGTAACACTGTCGTTTTTTTTTCTGGTCGAAATTTTGAATTTTGATATCTCAGCTCTGGAAGGGTCTAGAGCCTCCATTTTTGCACTCAGGTCAAAGTCTCACAGCCCCCTTTCATAATCCAGAGTTTTGAGAAAATTGGAGAAACTTAATTTTTTGGCCGAAAACGAAAAAAAACGAAAGGGGTAACACTGTCGTTTTTTTTTTCGGGTCGAAATTTTGAGGTTCGATATCTCAGCTCTAGAAGGGTCTAGAGCCTCCATTTTTGCACTCAGGTCAAAGTCTCACAGCCCTCTATCATAATCCAGAGCTTTGAGAAGATTGGAGAAACTTAATTTTTTGGCCGAAAATGAAAAAAAACGAAAGGGGTAACACTGTCGTTTTTTTCGGGTCGAAATTTTGAGGTTCGATATCTCAGCTCTGCAAGGGTCTAGAGCCTCCATTTTTGCACTCAGGTCAAAGTCTCACAGCCCTCTATCATAATCCAGAGTTTTGAGAAGATTGGAGAAACTTAATTTTTCGCCCGAAAATGAAAAAAAAACGAAAGGGGTAACACTGTCGTTTTTTTTTTTTCGGGTCGAAATTTTGAGTTTCGATATCTCAGCTCTGGAAGGGTCTAGAGCCTCCATTTTTGCACTCAGGTCAAAGTCTCACAGCCCTCTATCATAATCCAGACTTTTGAGAAGATTGGAGAAAATTAATTTTTCGCCCGAAAATGAAAAAAAAAACGAAAGGGGTAACACTGTCGTTTTTTTTTTTTCGGGTCGAAATTTTGAATTTTGATATCTCAGCTCTGGAAGGGTCTAGAGCCTCCATTTTTGCACTCAGGTCAAAGTCTCACAGCCCTTTATCATAATCCAGAGTTTTGAGAAGATTGGAGAAACTTAATTTTTCGCCCGAAAATGAAAAAAAACGAAAGGGGTAACACTGTCGTTTTTTTTTTCAGGTCGAAATTTTGAATTTTGATATCTCAGCTCTGGAAGGGTCTTGAGCCTCCATTTTTGCACTCAGGTCAAAGTCTCACGGCCCTCTATCATAATCCAGAGTTTTGAGAAGATTGGAGAAACTTAATTTTTCGCCCGAAAATGAAAAAAAACGAAAGGGGTAACACTGTCGTTTTTTTTTCTGGTCGAAATTTTGAATTTTGATATCTCAGCTCTGGAAGGGTCTAGAGCCTCCATTTTTGCACTCAGGTCAAAGTCTCACAGCCCCCTTTCATATACCAGAGTTTTGAGAAGATTGGAGAAACTTAATTTTTCGCCCGAAAATGAAAAAAAACGAAAGGGGTAACACTGTCGTTTTTTTTTCTGGTCGAAATTTTGAATTTTGATATCTCAGCTCTGGAAGGGTCTAGAGCCTCCATTTTTGCACTCAGGTCAAAGTCTCACAGCCCCCTTTCATAATCCAGAGTTTTGAGAAAATTGGAGAAACTTAATTTTTTGGCCGAAAACGAAAAAAAACGAAAGGGGTAACACTGTCGTTTTTTTTTTTCGGGTCGAAATTTTGAGGTTCGATATCTCAGCTCTAGAAGGGTCTAGAGCCTCCATTTTTGCACTCAGGTCAAAGTCTCACAGCCCTCTATCATAATCCAGAGCTTTGAGAAGATTGGAGAAACTTAATTTTTTGGCCGAAAACGAAAAAAAACGAAAGGGGTAACACTGTCGTTTTTTTTCGGGTCGAAATTTTGAGGTTCGATATCTCAGCTCTGGAAGGGTCTAGAGCCTCCATTTTTGCACTCAGGTCAAAGTCTCACAGCCCTCTATCATAATCCAGAGTTTTGAGAAGATTGGAGAAACTTAATTTTTCGCCCGAAAATGAAAAAAAAACGAAAGGGGTAACACTGTCGTTTTTTTTTTTTCGGGTCGAAATTTTGAGTTTCGATATCTCAGCTCTGGAAGGGTCTAGAGCCTCCATTTTTGCACTCAGGTCAAAGTCTCACAGCCCTCTATCATAATACAGACTTTTGATAAGATTGGAGAAAATTAATTTTTCGCCCGAAAATGAAAAAAAAAACGAAAGGGGTAACACTGTCGTTTTTTTTTTCGGGTCGATATTTTGAATTTTGATATCTCAGCTCTGGAAGGGTCTAGAGCCTCCATTTTTGCACTCAGGTCAAAGTCTCACAGCCCTTTATCATAATCCAGAGTTTTGAGAAGATTGGAGAAACTTAATTTTTCGCCCGAAAATGAAAAAAAACGAAAGGGGTAACACTGTCGTTTTTTTTTTCGGGTCAAAATTTTGAGTTTCGATATCTCAGCTGTAGAAGGGTCTAGAGCCTCCATTTTTGCACTCAGGTCAGAGTCTCACAGCCCTCTATCATAATCCAGAGTTTTGAGAAGATTGGAGAAACTTAATTTTTCGCTCCGAAAATGAAAAAAAAACGAAAGGGGTAACACTGTCGTTTTTTTTTCAGGTCGAAATTTTGAATTTTGATATCTCAGCTCTGGAAGGGTCTTGAGCCTCCATTTTTGCACTCAGGTCAAAGTCTCACGGCCCTCTATCATAATACAGAGTTTTGAGAAGATTGGAGAAACTTAATTTTTCGCCCGAAAATGAAAAAAAAACGAAAGGGGTAACACTGTCGTTTTTTTTTCTGGTCGAAATTTTGAATTTTGATATCTCAGCTCTGGAAGGGTCTAGAGCCTCCATTTTTGCACTCAGGTCAAAGTCTCACAGCCCCCTTTCATATACCAGAGTTTTGAGAAGATTGGAGAAACTTAATTTTTCGCCCGAAAATGAAAAAAAACGAAAGGGGTAACACTGTCGTTTTTTTTTCGGGTCGAAATTTTGAGTTTCGATATCTCAGCTCTGGAAGGGTCTAGAGCCTCCATTTTTGCACTCAGGTCAAAGTCTCACAGCCTTCTATCATAATACAGACTTTTGAGAAGATTGGAGAAAATTAATTTTTCGCCCGAAAATGAAAAAAAAAACGAAAGGGGTAACACTGTCGTTTTTTTTTTTTCGGGTCGAAATTTTGAATTTTGATATCTCAGCTCTGGAAGGGTCTAGAGCCTCCATTTTTGCACTCAGGTCAAAGTCTCACAGCCCTTTATCATAATCCAGAGTTTTGAGAAGATTGGAGAAACTTAATTTTTCGCCCGAAAATGAAAAAAAACGAAAGGGGTAACACTGTCGTTTTTTTTTCTGGTCGAAATTTTGAATTTTGATATCTCAGCTCTGGAAGGGTCTAGAGCCTCCATTTTTGCACTCAGGTCAAAGTCTCACAGCCCCCTTTCATAATCCAGAGTTTTGAGAAAATTGGAGAAACTTAATTTTTTGGCCGAAAACGAAAAAAAACGAAAGGGGTAACACTGTCGTTTTTTTTTTCGGGTCGAAATTTTGAGGTTCGATATCTCAGCTCTAGAAGGGT
This sequence comes from Pimephales promelas, assembly GCF_988280905.1. Taxonomy (NCBI): domain Eukaryota; kingdom Metazoa; phylum Chordata; class Actinopteri; order Cypriniformes; family Leuciscidae; genus Pimephales; species Pimephales promelas. The sequence goes on along the minus strand of NC_142775.1, from coordinate 27,986,427 downwards.
CTAGAGCCTCCATTTTTGCACTCAGGTCAAAGTCTCACAGCCCTCTATCATAATCCAGAGCTTTGAGAAGATTGGAGAAACTTAATATTTTGGCCGAAAATGAAAAAAAACGAAAGGGGTAACACTGTCGTTTTTTTCGGGTCGAAATTTTGAGGTTCGATATCTCAGCTCTGCAAGGGTCTAGAGCCTCCATTTTTGCACTCAGGTCAAAGTCTCACAGCCCTCTATCATAATCCAGAGTTTTGAGAAGATTGGAGAAACTTAATTTTTCGCCCGAAAATGAAAAAAAAACGAAAGGGGTAACACTGTCGTTTTTTTTTTTCGGGTCGAAATTTTGAGTTTCGATATCTCAGCTCTGGAAGGGTCTAGAGCCTCCATTTTTGCACTCAGGTCAAAGTCTCACAGCCCTCTATCATAATCCAGACTTTTGAGAAGATTGGAGAAAATTAATTTTTCGCCCGAAAATGAAAAAAAAAACGAAAGGGGTAACACTGTCGTTTTTTTTTTTTCGGGTCGAAATTTTGAATTTTGATATCTCAGCTCTGGAAGGGTCTAGAGCCTCCATTTTTGCACTCAGGTCAAAGTCTCACAGCCCTTTATCATAATCCAGAGTTTTGAGAAGATTGGAGAAACTTAATTTTTCGCCCGAAAATGAAAAAAAACGAAAGGGGTAACACTGTCGTTTTTTTTTTCAGGTCGAAATTTTGAATTTTGATATCTCAGCTCTGGAAGGGTCTTGAGCCTCCATTTTTGCACTCAGGTCAAAGTCTCACGGCCCTCTATCATAATCAAGAGTTTTGAGAAGATTGGAGAAACTTAATTTTTCGCCCGAAAATGAAAAAAAACGAAAGGGGTAACACTGTCGTTTTTTTTTCTGGTCGAAATTTTGAATTTTGATATCTCAGCTCTGGAAGGGTCTAGAGCCTCCATTTTTGCACTCAGGTCAAAGTCTCACAGCCCCCTTTCATATACCAGAGTTTTGAGAAGATTGGAGAAACTTAATTTTTCGCCCGAAAATGAAAAAAAACGAAAGGGGTAACACTGTCGTTTTTTTTTTCGGGTCGAAATTTTGAGTTTCGATATCTCAGCTCTGGAAGGGTCTAGAGCCTCCATTTTTGCACTCAGGTCAAAGTCTCACAGCCCTCTATCATAATACAGACTTTTGAGAAGATTGGAGAAAATTAATTTTTCGCCCAAAAATGAAAAAAAAAAAAAACGAAAGGGGTAACACTGTCGTTTTTTTTTTTCGGGTCGAAATTTTGAGTTTCGATATCTCAGCTCTGGAAGGGTCTAGAGCCTCCATTTTTGCACTCAGGTCAAAGTCTCACAGCCCTCTATCATAATCCAGACTTTTGAGAAGATTGGAGAAAATTAATTTTTCGCCCGAAAATGAAAAAAAAAAACGAAAGGGGTAACACTGTCGTTTTTTTTTTTTTCGGGTCGAAATTTTGAATTTTGATATCTCAGCTCTGGAAGGGTCTAGAGCCTCCATTTTTGCACTCAGGTCAAAGTCTCACAGCCCTTTATCATAATCCAGAGTTTTGAGAAGATTGGAGAAACTTAATTTTTCGCCCGAAAATGAAAAAAAACGAAAGGGGTAACACTGTCGTTTTTTTTTTCAGGTCGAAATTTTGAATTTTGATATCTCAGCTCTGGAAGGGTCTTGAGCCTCCATTTTTGCACTCAGGTCAAAGTCTCACGGCCCTCTATCATAATCAAGAGTTTTGAGAAGATTGGAGAAACTTAATTTTTCGCCCGAAAATGAAAAAAAACGAAAGGGGTAACACTGTCGTTTTTTTTTCTGGTCGAAATTTTGAATTTTGATATCTCAGCTCTGGAAGGGTCTAGAGCCTCCATTTTTGCACTCAGGTCAAAGTCTCACAGCCCCCTTTCATATACCAGAGTTTTGAGAAGATTGGAGAAACTTAATTTTTCGCCCGAAAATGAAAAAAAACGAAAGGGGTAACACTGTCGTTTTTTTTTTCGGGTCGAAATTTTGAGTTTCGATATCTCAGCTCTGGAAGGGTCTAGAGCCTCCATTTTTGCACTCAGGTCAAAGTCTCACAGCCCTCTATCATAATACAGACTTTTGAGAAGATTGGAGAAAATTAATTTTTCGCCCAAAAATGAAAAAAAAAAAAACGAAAGGGGTAACACTGTCGTTTTTTTTTTCGGGTCGAAATTTTGAATTTTGATATCTCAGCTCTGGAAGGGTCTAGAGCCTCCATTTTTGCACCCAGGTCAAAGTCTCACAGCCCTTTATCATAATCCAGAGTTTTGAGAAGATTGGAGAAACTTAATTTTTCGCCCGAAAATGAAAAAAAAACGAAAGGGGTAACACTGTCGTTTTTTTTTTCAGGTCGAAATTTTGAATTTTGATATCTCAGCTCTGGAAGGGTCTTGAGCCTCCATTTTTGCACTCAGGTCAAAGTCTCACGGCCCTCTATCATAATCCAGAGTTTTGAGAAGATTGGAGAAACTTAATTTTTCGCCCGAAAATGAAAAAAAACGAAAGGGGTAACACTGTCGTTTTTTTTTCTGGTCGAAATTTTGAATTTTGATATCTCAGCTCTGGAAGGGTCTAGAGCCTCCATTTTTGCACTCAGGTCAAAGTCTCACAGCCCTCTATCATAATACAGACTTTTGAGAAGATTGGAGAAAATTAATTTTTCGCCCGAAAATGAAAAAAAAAAAAAAACGAAAGGGGTAACACTGTCGTTTTTTTTTTTCGGGTCGAAATTTTGAATTTTGATATCTCAGCTCTGGAAGGGTCTAGAGCCTCCATTTTTGCACCCAGGTCAAAGTCTCACAGCCCTTTATCATAATCCAGAGTTTTGAGAAGATTGGAGAAACTTAATTTTTCGCCCGAAAATGAAAAAAAACGAAAGGGGTAACACTGTCGTTTTTTTTTTGCAGGTCGAAATTTTGAATTTTGATATCTCAGCTCTGGAAGGGTCTTGAGCCTCCATTTTTGCACTCAGGTCAAAGTCTCACGGCCCTCTATCATAATCCAGAGTTTTGAGAAGATTGGAGAAACTTAATTTTTCGCCCGAAAATGAAAAAAAACGAAAGGGGTAACACTGTCGTTTTTTTTTTTCGGGTCGAAATTTTGAGTTTCGATATCTCAGCTCTGGAAGGGTCTAGAGCCTCCATTTTTGCACTCAGGTAAAAGTCTCACAGCCCTCTATCATAATACAGACTTTTGAGAAGATTGGAGAAACTTAATTTTTTGCCCGAAAATGAAAAAAAACGAAAGGGGTAACACTGTCGTTTTTTTTTCTGGTCGAAATTTAGAATTTTGATATCTCAGCTCTGGAAGGGTCTAGAGCCTCCATTTTTGCACTCAGGTCAAAGTCTCACAGCCCCCTTTCATAATCCAGAGTTTTGAGAAGATTGGAGAAACATAATTTTTTGGCCGAAAACGAAAAAAAACGAAAGGGGTAACACTGTCGTTTTTTTTTTTCGGGTCGAAATTTTGAGTTTCGATATCTCAGCTGTAGAAGGGTCTAGAGCCTCCATTTTTGCACTCAGGTCAAAGTCTCACAGCCCTCTATCATAATCCAGAGTTTTGAGAAGATTGGAGAAACTTAATTTTTCGCTCCGAAAATGAAAAAAAACGAAAGGGGTAACACTGTCGTTTTTTTTTTCAGGTCGAAATTTTGAATTTTGATATCTCAGCTCTGGAAGGGTCTTGAGCCTCCATTTTTGCACTTAGGTCAAAGTCTCACGGCCCTCTATCATAATCCAGAGTTTTGAGAAGATTGGAGAAACTTAATTTTTCGCCCGAAAATGAAAAAAAAAAACGAAAGGGGTAACACTGTCGTTTTTTTTTCTGGTCGAAATTTTGAATTTTGATATCTCAGCTCTGGAAGGGTCTAGAGCCTCCATTTTTGCACTCAGGTCAAAGTCTCACAGCCCCCTTTCATATACCAGAGTTTTGAGAAGATTGGAGAAACTTAATTTTTCGCCCGAAAATGAAAAAAAACGAAAGGGGTAACACTGTCGTTTTTTTTTCGGGTCGAAATTTTGAGTTTCGATATCTCAGCTCTGGAAGGGTCTAGAGCCTCCATTTTTGCACTCAGGTCACAGTCTCACAGCCCTCTATCATAATACAGACTTTTGAGAAGATTGGAGAAACTTAATTTTTCGCCCGAAAATGAAAAAAAACGAAAGGGGTAACACTGTCGTTTTTTTTTCTGGTCGAAATTTTGAATTTTGATATCTCAGCTCTGGAAGGGTCTAGAGCCTCCATTTTTGCACTCAGGTCAAAGTCTCACAGCCCCCTTTCATAATCCAGAGTTTTGAGAAGATTGGAGAAACTTAATTTTTTGGCCGAAAACGAAAAAAAACGAAAGGGGTAACACTGTCGTTTTTTTTTTCGGGTCGAAATTTTGAGGTTCGATATCTCAGCTCTAGAAGGGTCTAGAGCCTCCATTTTTGCACTCAGGTCAAAGTCTCACAGCCCTCTATCATAATCCAGAGCTTTGAGAAGATTGGAGAAACTTAATTTTTTGGCCGAAAACGAAAAAAAACGAAAGGGGTAACACTGTCGTTTTTTTTCGGGTCGAAATTTTGAGGTTCGATATCTCAGCTCTGCAAGGGTCTAGAGCCTCCATTTTTGCACTCAGGTCAAAGTCTCACAGCCCTCTATCATAATCCAGAGTTTTGAGAAGATTGGAGAAACTTAATTTTTCGCCCGAAAATGAAAAAAAAACGAAAGGGGTAACACTGTCGTTTTTTTTTTCTGGTCGAAATTTTGAATTTTGATATCTCAGCTCTGGAAGGGTCTAGAGCCTCCATTTTTGCACTCAGGTCAAAGTCTCACAGCCCCCTTTCAAAATCCAGAGCTTTGAGAAGATTGGAGAAACTTAATTTTTTGGCCGAAAACGAAAAAAAACGAAAGGGGTAACACTGTCGTTTTTTTTTCGGGTCGAAATTTTGAGGTTCGATATCTCAGCTCTGCAAGGGTCTAGAGCCTCCATTTTTGCACTCACGTCAAAGTCTCACAGCCCTCTATCATAATCCAGAGTTTTGAGAAGATTGGAGAAACTTAATTTTTCGCCCGAAAATGAAAAAAAACGAAAGGGGTAACACTGTCGTTTTTTTTTTCGGGTCGAAATTTTGAGTTTCGATATCTCAGCTCTGGAAGGGTCTAGAGCCTCCATTTTTGCACTCAGGTCAAAGTCTCACAGCCCTCTATCATAATACAGACTTTTGAGAAGATTGGAGAAAATTAATTTTTCGCCCGAAAATGAAAAAAAAAAACGAAAGGGGTAACACTGTTGTTGTTTTTTTTTCGGGTCGATATTTTGAATTTTGATATCTCAGCTCTGGAAGGGTCTAGAGCCTCCATTTTTGCACTCAGGTCAAAGTCTCACAGCCCTTTATCATAATCCAGAGTTTTGAGAAGATTGGAGAAACTTAATTTTTCGCCCGAAAATGAAAAAAAACGAAAGGGGTAACACTGTCGTTTTTTTTTCGGGTCGAAATTTTGAATTTTGATATCTCAGCTCTGGAAGGGTCTTGAGCCTCCATTTTTGCACTCAGGTCAAAGTCTCACGGCCCTCTATCATAATCCAGAGTTTTGAGAAGATTGGAGAAACTTAATTTTTCGCCCGAAAATGAAAAAAAACGAAAGGGGTAACACTGTCGTTTTTTTTTTCTGGTCGAAATTTTGAATTTTGATATCTCAGCTCTGGAAGGGTCTAGAGCCTCCATTTTTGCACTCAGGTCAAAGTCTCACAGCCCCCTTTCATATACCAGAGTTTTGAGAAGATTGGAGAAACTTAATTTTTCGCCCGAAAATGAAAAAAAACGAAAGGGGTAACACTGTCGTTTTTTTTTCGGGTCGAAATTTTGAGTTTCGATATCTCAGCTCTGGAAGGGTCTAGAGCCTCCATTTTTGCACTCAGGTCAAAGTCTCACAGCCCTCTATCATAATCCAGAGCTTTGAGAAGATTGGAGAAACTTAATTTTTTGGCCGAAAACGAATAAAAAACGAAAGGGGTAACACTGTCGTTTTTTTTTTTTTTCAGGTCGAAATTTTGAATTTTGATATCTCAGCTGTGGAAGGGTCTTGAGCCTCCATTTTTGCACTCAGGTCAAAGTCTCACGGCCCTCTATCATAATCCAGAGTTTTAAGAAGATTGGAGAAACTTAATTTTTCGCCCGAAAATGAAAAAAAACGAAAGGGGTAACACTGTCGTTTTTTTTTCTGGTCGAAATTTTGAATTTTGATATCTCAGCTCTGGAAGGGTCTAGAGCCTCCATTTTTGCACTCAGGTCAAAGTCTCACAGCCCTCTATCATAATACAGACTTTTGAGAAGATTGGAGAAAATTAATTTTTCGCCCGAAAATGAAAAAAAAAAAAAAACGAAAGGGGTAACACTGTCGTTTTTTTTTTCGGGTCGAAATTTTGAATTTTGATATCTCAGCTCTGGAAGGGTCTAGAGCCTCCATTTTTGCACTCAGGTCAAAGTCTCACAGCCCTCTATCATAATCCAGAGCTTTGAGAAGATTGGAGAAACTTAATTTTTGGCCGAAAACGAAAAAAAACGAAAGGGGTAACACTGTCGTTTTTTTTTTCGGGTCGAAATTTTGAGGTTCGATATCTCAGCTCTGCAAGGGTCTAGAGCCTCCATTTTTGCACTCAGGTCAAAGTCTCACAGCCCTCTATCATAATCCAGAGTTTTGAGAAGATTGGAGAAACTTAATTTTTCGCCCGAAAATGAAAAAAAAAAAACGAAAGGGGTAACACTGTCGTTTTTTTTTTTCAGGTCGAAATTTTGAATTTTGATATCTCAGCTGTGGAAGGGTCTTGAGCCTCCATTTTTGCACTCAGGTCAAAGTCTCACGGCCCTCTATCATAATCCAGAGTTTTGAGAAGATTGGAGAAACTTAATTTTTCGCCCGAAAATGAAAAAAAACGAAAGGGGTAACACTGTCGTTTTTTTTTCTGGTCGAAATTTTGAATTTTGATATCTCAGCTCTGGAAGGGTCTAGAGCCTCCATTTTTGCACTCAGGTCAAAGTCTCACAGCCCTCTATCATAAACCAGAGCTTTGAGAAGATTGGAGAAACTTAATTTTTTGGCCGAAAACGAAAAAAAAACGAAAGGGGTAACACTGTCGTTTTTTTTTTTTCAGGTCGAAATTTTGAATTTTGATATCTCAGCTGTGGAAGGGTCTTGAGCCTCCATTTTTGCACTCAGGTCAAAGTCTCACGGCCCTCTATCATAATCCAGAGTTTTGAGAAGATTGGAGAAACTTAATTTTTCGCCCGAAAATGAAAAAAAAACGAAAGGGGTAACACTGTCGTTTTTTTTTCTGGTCGAAATTTTGAATTTTGATATCTCAGCTCTGGAAGGGTCTAGAGCCTCCATTTTTGCACTCAGGTCAAAGTCTCACAGCCCTCTATCATAATCCAGAGCTTTGAGAAGATTGGAGAAACTTAATTTTTTGGCCGAAAACGAAAAAAAAATGAAAGGGGTAACACTGTCGTTTTTTTTTTTTCAGGTCGAAATTTTGAATTTTGATATCTCAGCTGTGGAAGGGTCTTGAGCCTCCATTTTTGCACTCAGGTCAAAGTCTCACGGCCCTCTATCATAATCCAGAGTTTTGAGAAGATTGGAGAAACTTAATTTTTCGCCCGAAAATGAAAAAAAACAAAAGGGGTAACACTGTCGTTTTTTTTTCTGGTCGAAATTTTGAATTTTGATATCTCAGCTCTGGAAGGGTCTAGAGCCTCCATTTTTGCACTCAGGTCAAAGTCTCACAGCCCTCTATCATAATCCAGAGTTTTGAGAAGATTGGAGAAACTTAATTTTTCGCTCCGAAAATGAAAAAAAAACGAAAGGGGTAACACTGTCGTTTTTTTTTCGGGTCGAAATTTTGAATTTTGATATCTCAGCTCTGGAAGGGTCTTGAGCCTCCATTTTTGCACTCAGGTCAAAGTCTCACGGCCCTCTATCATAATCCAGAGTTTTGAGAAGATTGGAGAAACTTAATTTTTCGCCCGAAAATGAAAAAAAACGAAAGGGGTAACACTGTCGTTTTTTTTTCTGGTCGAAATTTTGAATTTTGATATCTCAGCTCTGGAAGGGTCTAGAGCCTCCATTTTTGCACTCAGGTCAAAGTCTCACAGCCCCCTTTCATATACCAGAGTTTTGAGAAGATTGGAGAAACTTAATTTTTCGCCCGAAAATGAAAAAAAAAAAAGGGGTAACACTGTCGTTTTTTTTTCGGGTCGAAATTTTGAGTTTCGATATCTCAGCTCTGGAAGGGTCTAGAGCCTCCATTTTTGCACTCAGGTCAAAGTCTCACAGCCCTCTATCATAATACAGACTTTTGAGAAGATTGGAGAAAATAAATTTTTCGCCCGAAAATGAAAAAAAAAAAACGAAAGGGGTAACACTGTCGTTTTTTTTTTCGGGTCGAAATTTTGAATTTTGATATCTCAGCTCTGGAAGGGTCTAGAGCCTCCATTTTTGCACTCAGGTCAAAGTCTCACAGCCCTCTATCATAATCCAGAGCTTTGAGAAGATTGGAGAAAATTAATTTTTTGGCCGAAAACGAAAAAAAAACGAAAGGGGTAACACTGTCGTTTTTTTTTTTTTCAGGTCGAAATTTTGAATTTTGATATCTCAGCTGTGGAAGGGTCTTGAGCCTCCATTTTTGCACTCAGGTCAAAGTCTCACGGCCCTCTATCATAATCCAGAGTTTTGAGAAGATTGGAGAAACTTAATTTTTCGCCCGAAAATGAAAAAAAACGAAAGGGGTAACACTGTCGTTTTTTTTTCTGGTCGAAATTTTGAATTTTGATATCTCAGCTCTGGAACGGTCTAGAGCCTCCATCTTTGCACTCAGGTCAAAGTCTCACAGCCCTCTATCATAATACAGACTTTTGAGAAGATTGGAGAAAATTAATTTTTCGCCCGAAAATGAAAAAAAAAAAAAAACGAAAGGGGTAACACTGTCGTTTTTTTTTTTCGGGTCGAAATTTTGAATTTTGATATCTCAGCTCTGGAAGGGTCTAGAGCCTCCATTTTTGCACTCAGGTCAAAGTCTCACAGCCCTCTATCATAATCCAGAGCTTTGAGAAGATTGGAGAAACTTAATTTTTGGCCGAAAACGAAAAAAAACGAAAGGGGTAACACTGTCGTTTTTTTTTCGGGTCGAAATTTTGAGGTTCGATATCTCAGCTCTGCAAGGGTCTAGAGCCTCCATTTTTGCACTCAGGTCAAAGTCTCACAGCCCTCTATCATAATCCAGAGTTTTGAGAAGATTGGAGAAACTTAATTTTTCGCCCGAAAATGAAAAAAAAAACGAAAGGGGTAACACTGTCGTTTTTTTTTTCAGGTCGAAATTTTGAATTTTGATATCTCAGCTGTGGAAGGGTCTTGAGCCTCCATTTTTGCACTCAGGTCAAAGTCTCACGGCCCTCTATCATAATACAGAGTTTTGAGAAGATTGGAGAAACTTAATTTTTCGCCCGAAAATGAAAAAAAACGAAAGGGGTAACACTGTCGTTTTTTTTTCTGGTCGAAATTTTGAATTTTGATATCTCAGCTCTGGAAGGGTCTAGAGCCTCCATTTTTGCACTCAGGTCAAAGTCTCACAGTCCTCTATCATAATCCAGAGCTTTGAGAAGATTGGAGAAACTTAATTTTTTGGCCGAAAACGAAAAAAAAACGAAAGGGGTAACACTGTCGTTTTTTTTTTTTTTCAGGTCGAAATTTTGAATTTTGATATCTCAGCTGTGGAAGGGTCTTGAGCCTCCATTTTTGCACTCAGGTCAAAGTCTCACGGCCCTCTATCATAATCCGGAGTTTTGAGAAGATTGGAGAAACTTAATTTTTCGCCCGAAAATGAAAAAAAAACGAAAGGGGTAACACTGTCGTTTTTTTTCTGGTCGAAATTTTGAATTTTGATATCTCAGCTCTGGAAGGGTCTAGAGCCTCCATTTTTGCACTCAGGTCAAAGTCTCACAGCCCCCTTTCATATACCAGAGTTTTGAGAAGATTGGAGAAACTTAATTTTTCGCCCGAAAATGAAAAAAAACGAAAGGGGTAACACTGTCGTTTTTTTTTCGGGTCGAAATTTTGAGTTTCGATATCTCAGCTCTGGAAGGGTCTAGAGCCTCCATTTTTGCACTCAGGTCAAAGTCTCACAGCCCTCTATCATAATACAGACTTTTGAAAAGATTGGAGAAACTTAATTTTTCGCCCGAAAATGAAAAAAAAACGAAAGGGGTAACACTGCCGTTTTTTTTTCTGGTCGAAATTTTGAATTTTGATATCTCAGCTCTGGAAGGGTCTAGAGCCTCCATTTTTGCACTCAGGTCAAAGTCTCACAGCCCCCTTTCAAAATCCAGAGCTTTGAGAAGATTGGAGAAACTTAATTTTTTGGTCGAAAACGAAAAAAAACGAAAGGGGTAACACTGTCGTTTTTTTTTCGGGTCGAAATTTTGAGGTTCGATATCTCAGCTCTGCAAGGGTCTAGAGCCTCCATTTTTGCACTCACGTCAAAGTCTCACAGCCCTCTATCATAATCCAGAGTTTTGAGAAGATTGGAGAAACTTAATTTTTCGCCCGAAAATGAAAAAAAACGAAAGGGGTAACACTGTCGTTTTTTTTTTTTTCGGGTCGAAATTTTGAGTTTCGATATCTCAGCTCTGGAAGGGTCTAGAGCCTCCATTTTTGCACTCAGGTCAAAGTCTCACAGCCCTCTATCATAATACAGACTTTTGAGAAGATTGGAGAAAATTAATTTTTCGCCCGAAAATGAAAAAAAAAAACGAAAGGGGTAACACTGTTGTTGTTTTTTTTTCGGGTCGATATTTTGAATTTTGATATCTCAGCTCTGGAAGGGTCTAGAGCCTCCATTTTTGCACTCAGGTCAAAGTCTCACAGCCCTTTATCATAATCCAGAGTTTTGAGAAGATTGGAGAAACTTAATTTTTCGCCCGAAAATGAAAAAAAACGAAAGGGGTAACACTGTCGTTTTTTTTTCGGGTCGAAATTTTGAATTTTGATATCTCAGCTCTGGAAGGGTCTTGAGCCTCCATTTTTGCACTCAGGTCAAAGTCTCACGGCCCTCTATCATAATCCAGAGTTTTGAGAAGATTGGAGAAACTTAATTTTTCGCCCGAAAATGAAAAAAAAACGAAAGGGGTAACACTGTCGTTTTTTTTTCTGGTCGAAATTTTGAATTTTGATATCTCAGCTCTGGAAGGGTCTAGAGCCTCCATTTTTGCACTCAGGTCAAAGTCTCACAGCCCCCTTTCATATACCAGAGTTTTGAGAAGATTGGAGAAACTTAATTTTTCGCCCGAAAATGAAAAAAAACGAAAGGGGTAACACTGTCGTTTTTTTTTCGGGTCGAAATTTTGAGTTTCGATATCTCAGCTCTGGAAGGGTCTAGAGCCTCCATTTTTGCACTCAGGTCAAAGTCTCACAGCCCTCTATCATAATACAGACTTTTGAGAAGATTGGAGAAAATTAATTTTTCGCCCGAAAATGAAAAAAAAAAAAAACGAAAGGGGTAACACTGTCGTTTTTTTTTTCGGGTCGAAATTTTGAATTTTGATATCTCAGCTCTGGAAGGGTCTAGAGCCTCCATTTTTGCACTCAGGTCAAAGTCTCACAGCCCTCTATCATAATCCAGAGCTTTGAGAAGATTGGAGAAACTTAATTTTTTGGCCGAAAACGAATAAAAAACGAAAGGGGTAACACTGTCGTTTTTTTTTTTTTTCAGGTCGAAATTTTGAATTTTGATATCTCAGCTGTGGAAGGGTCTTGAGCCTCCATTTTTGCACTCAGGTCAAAGTCTCACGGCCCTCTATCATAATCCAGAGTTTTAAGAAGATTGGAGAAACTTAATTTTTCGCCCGAAAATGAAAAAAAACGAAAGGGGTAACACTGTCGTTTTTTTTTCTGGTCGAAATTTTGAATTTTGATATCTCAGCTCTGGAAGGGTCTAGAGCCTCCATTTTTGCACTCAGGTCAAAGTCTCACAGCCCTCTATCATAATACAGACTTTTGAGAAGATTGGAGAAAATTAATTTTTCGCCCGAAAATGAAAAAAAAAAAAACGAAAGGGGTAACACTGTCGTTTTTTTTTTCGGGTCGAAATTTTGAATTTTGATATCTCAGCTCTGGAAGGGTCTAGAGCCTCCATTTTTGCACTCAGGTCAAAGTCTCACAGCCCTCTATCATAATCCAGAGCTTTGAGAAGATTGGAGAAACTTAATTTTTGGCCGAAAACGAAAAAAAACGAAAGGGGTAACACTGTCGTTTTTTTTTTTCGGGTCGAAATTTTGAGGTTCGATATCTCAGCTCTGCAAGGGTCTAGAGCCTCCATTTTTGCACTCAGGTCAAAGTCTCACAGCCCTCTATCATAATCCAGAGTTTTGAGAAGATTGGAGAAACTTAATTTTTCGCCCGAAAATGAAAAAAAAACGAAAGGGGTAACACTGTCGTTTTTTTTTCTGGTCGAAATTTTGAATTTTGATATCTCAGCTCTGGAAGGGTCTAGAGCCTCCATTTTTGCACTCAGGTCAAAGTCTCACAGCCCCCTTTCAAAATCCAGAGCTTTGAGAAGATTGGAGAAACTTAATTTTTTGGCCGAAAACGAAAAAAAACGAAAGGGGTAACACTGTCGTTTTTTTTTCGGGTCGAAATTTTGAGGTTCGATATCTCAGCTCTGCAAGGGTCTAGAGCCTCCATTTTTGCACTCACGTCAAAGTCTCACAGCCCTCTATCATAATCCAGAGTTTTGAGAAGATTGGAGAAACTTAATTTTTCGCCCGAAAATGAAAAAAAACGAAAGGGGTAACACTGTCGTTTTTTTTTTTTTTCGGGTCGAAATTTTGAGTTTCGATATCTCAGCTCTGGAAGGGTCTAGAGCCTCCATTTTTGCACTCAGGTCAAAGTCTCACAGCCCTCTATCATAATACAGACTTTTGAGAAGATTGGAGAAAATTAATTTTTCGCCCGAAAATGAAAAAAAAAAACGAAAGGGGTAACACTGTTGTTGTTTTTTTTTCGGGTCGATATTTTGAATTTTGATATCTCAGCTCTGGAAGGGTCTAGAGCCTCCATTTTTGCACTCAGGTCAAAGTCTCACAGCCCTTTATCATAATCCAGAGTTTTGAGAAGATTGGAGAAACTTAATTTTTCGCCCGAAAATGAAAAAAAACGAAAGGGGTAACACTGTCGTTTTTTTTTCGGGTCGAAATTTTGAATTTTGATATCTCAGCTCTGGAAGGGTCTTGAGCCTCCATTTTTGCACTCAGGTCAAAGTCTCACGGCCCTCTATCATAATCCAGAGTTTTGAGAAGATTGGAGAAACTTAATTTTTCGCCCGAAAATGAAAAAAAACGAAAGGGGTAACACTGTCGTTTTTTTTTTCTGGTCGAAATTTTGAATTTTGATATCTCAGCTCTGGAAGGGTCTAGAGCCTCCATTTTTGCACTCAGGTCAAAGTCTCACAGCCCCCTTTCATATACCAGAGTTTTGAGAAGATTGGAGAAACTTAATTTTTCGCCCGAAAATGAAAAAAAACGAAAGGGGTAACACTGTCGTTTTTTTTTTCGGGTCGAAATTTTGAGTTTCGATATCTCAGCTCTGGAAGGGTCTAGAGCCTCCATTTTTGCACTCAGGTCAAAGTCTCACAGCCCTCTATCATAATCCAGAGCTTTGAGAAGATTGGAGAAACTTAATTTTTTGGCCGAAAACGAATAAAAAACGAAAGGGGTAACACTGTCGTTTTTTTTTTTTTTCAGGTCGAAATTTTGAATTTTGATATCTCAGCTGTGGAAGGGTCTTGAGCCTCCATTTTTGCACTCAGGTCAAAGTCTCACGGCCCTCTATCATAATCCAGAGTTTTAAGAAGATTGGAGAAACTTAATTTTTCGCCCGAAAATGAAAAAAAACGAAAGGGGTAACACTGTCGTTTTTTTTTCTGGTCGAAATTTTGAATTTTGATATCTCAGCTCTGGAAGGGTCTAGAGCCTCCATTTTTGCACTCAGGTCAAAGTCTCACAGCCCTCTATCATAATACAGACTTTTGAGAAGATTGGAGAAAATTAATTTTTCGCCCGAAAATGAAAAAAAAAAAAAAACGAAAGGGGTAACACTGTCGTTTTTTTTTTCGGGTCGAAATTTTGAATTTTGATATCTCAGCTCTGGAAGGGTCTAGAGCCTCCATTTTTGCACTCAGGTCAAAGTCTCACAGCCCTCTATCATAATCCAGAGCTTTGAGAAGATTGGAGAAACTTAATTTTTGGCCGAAAACGAAAAAAAACGAAAGGGGTAACACTGTCGTTTTTTTTTTCGGGTCGAAATTTTGAGGTTCGATATCTTAGCTCTGCAAGGGTCTAGAGCCTCCATTTTTGCACTCAGGTCAAAGTCTCACAGCCCTCTATCATAATCCAGAGTTTTGAGAAGATTGGAGAAACTTAATTTTTCGCCCGAAAATGAAAAAAAAAAAACGAAAGGGGTAACACTGTCGTTTTTTTTTTCAGGTCGAAATTTTGAATTTTGATATCTCAGCTGTGGAAGGGTCTTGAGCCTCCATTTTTGCACTCAGGTCAAAGTCTCACGGCCCTCTATCATAATCCAGAGTTTTGAGAAGATTGGAGAAACTTAATTTTTCGCCCGAAAATGAAAAAAAACGAAAGGGGTAACACTGTCGTTTTTTTTTCTGGTCGAAATTTTGAATTTTGATATCTCAGCTCTGGAAGGGTCTAGAGCCTCCATTTTTGCACTCAGGTCAAAGTCTCACAGCCCTCTATCATAATCCAGAGCTTTGAGAAGATTGGAGAAACTTAATTTTTTGGCCGAAAACGAAAAAAAAACGAAAGGGGTAACACTGTCGTTTTTTTTTTTTCAGGTCGAAATTTTGAATTTTGATATCTCAGCTGTGGAAGGGTCTTGAGCCTCCATTTTTGCACTCAGGTCAAAGTCTCACGGCCCTCTATCATAATCCAGAGTTTTGAGAAGATTGGAGAAACTTAATTTTTCGCCCGAAAATGAAAAAAAAACGAAAGGGGTAACACTGTCGTTTTTTTTTCTGGTCGAAATTTTGAATTTTGATATCTCAGCTCTGGAAGGGTCTAGAGCCTCCATTTTTGCACTCAGGTCAAAGTCTCACAGCCCTCTATCATAATCCAGAGCTTTGAGAAGATTGGAGAAACTTAATTTTTTGGCCGAAAACGAAAAAAAAATGAAAGGGGTAACACTGTCGTTTTTTTTTTTTCAGGTCGAAATTTTGAATTTTGATATCTCAGCTGTGGAAGGGTCTTGAGCCTCCATTTTTGCACTCAGGTCAAAGTCTCACGGCCCTCTATCATAATCCAGAGTTTTGAGAAGATTGGAGAAACTTAATTTTTCGCCCGAAAATGAAAAAAAACGAAAGGGGTAACACTGTCGTTTTTTTTTCTGGTCGAAATTTTGAATTTTGATATCTCAGCTCTGGAAGGGTCTAGAGCCTCCATTTTTGCACTCAGGTCAAAGTCTCACAGCCCTCTATCATAATCCAGAGTTTTGAGAAGATTGGAGAAACTTAATTTTTCGCTCCGAAAATGAAAAAAAAACGAAAGGGGTAACACTGTCGTTTTTTTTTCGGGTCGAAATTTTGAATTTTGATATCTCAGCTCTGGAAGGGTCTTGAGCCTCCATTTTTGCACTCAGGTCAAAGTCTCACGGCCCTCTATCATAATCCAGAGTTTTGAGAAGATTGGAGAAACTTAATTTTTCGCCCGAAAATGAAAAAAAACGAAAGGGGTAACACTGTCGTTTTTTTTTCTGGTCGAAATTTTGAATTTTGATATCTCAGCTCTGGAAGGGTCTAGAGCCTCCATTTTTGCACTCAGGTCAAAGTCTCACAGCCCCCTTTCATATACCAGAGTTTTGAGAAGATTGGAGAAACTTAATTTTTCGCCCGAAAATGAAAAAAAAAAAAGGGGTAACACTGTCGTTTTTTTTTCGGGTCGAAATTTTGAGTTTCGATATCTCAGCTCTGGAAGGGTCTAGAGCCTCCATTTTTGCACTCAGGTCAAAGTCTCACAGCCCTCTATCATAATACAGACTTTTGAGAAGATTGGAGAAAATAAATTTTTCGCCCGAAAATGAAAAAAAAAAAAAACGAAAGGGGTAACACTGTCGTTTTTTTTTTCGGGTCGAAATTTTGAATTTTGATATCTCAGCTCTGGAAGGGTCTAGAGCCTCCATTTTTGCACTCAGGTCAAAGTCTCACAGCCCTCTATCATAATCCAGAGCTTTGAGAAGATTGGAGAAAATTAATTTTTTGGCCGAAAACGAAAAAAAAAACGAAAGGGGTAACACTGTCGTTTTTTTTTTTTTCAGGTCGAAATTTTGAATTTTGATATCTCAGCTGTGGAAGGGTCTTGAGCCTCCATTTTTGCACTCAGGTCAAAGTCTCACGGCCCTCTATCATAATCCAGAGTTTTGAGAAGATTGGAGAAACTTAATTTTTCGCCCGAAAATGAAAAAAAACGAAAGGGGTAACACTGTCGTTTTTTTTTCTGGTCGAAATTTTGAATTTTGATATCTCAGCTCTGGAACGGTCTAGAGCCTCCATCTTTGCACTCAGGTCAAAGTCTCACAGCCCTCTATCATAATACAGACTTTTGAGAAGATTGGAGAAAATTAATTTTTCGCCCGAAAATGAAAAAAAAAAAAAAAACGAAAGGGGTAACACTGTCGTTTTTTTTTTTCGGGTCGAAATTTTGAATTTTGATATCTCAGCTCTGGAAGGGTCTAGAGCCTCCATTTTTGCACTCAGGTCAAAGTCTCACAGCCCTCTATCATAATCCAGAGCTTTGAGAAGATTGGAGAAACTTAATTTTTGGCCGAAAACGAAAAAAAACGAAAGGGGTAACACTGTCGTTTTTTTTTCGGGTCGAAATTTTGAGGTTCGATATCTCAGCTCTGCAAGGGTCTAGAGCCTCCATTTTTGCACTCAGGTCAAAGTCTCACAGCCCTCTATCATAATCCAGAGTTTTGAGAAGATTGGAGAAACTTAATTTTTCGCCCGAAAATGAAAAAAAAAACGAAAGGGGTAACACTGTCGTTTTTTTTTTCCGGGTTTGAAATTTTGAATTTTGATATCTCAGCTGTGGAAGGGTCTTGAGCCTCCATTTTTGCACTCAGGTCAAAGTCTCACGGCCCTCTATCATAATCCAGAGTTTTGAGAAGATTGGAGAAACTTAATTTTTCGCCCGAAAATGAAAAAAAACGAAAGGGGTAACACTGTCGTTTTTTTTTCTGGTCGAAATTTTGAATTTTGATATCTCAGCTCTGGAAGGGTCTAGAGCCTCCATTTTTGCACTCAGGTCAAAGTCTCACAGTCCTCTATCATAATCCAGAGCTTTGAGAAGATTGGAGAAACTTAATTTTTTGGCCGAAAACGAAAAAAAAAACGAAAGGGGTAACACTGTCGTTTTTTTTTTTTTTCAGGTCGAAATTTTGAATTTTGATATCTCAGCTGTGGAAGGGTCTTGAGCCTCCATTTTTGCACTCAGGTCAAAGTCTCACGGCCCTCTATCATAATCCGGAGTTTTGAGAAGATTGGAGAAACTTAATTTTTCGCCCGAAAATGAAAAAAAAACGAAAGGGGTAACACTGTCGTTTTTTTTCTGGTCGAAATTTTGAATTTTGATATCTCAGCTCTGGAAGGGTCTAGAGCCTCCATTTTTGCACTCAGGTCAAAGTCTCACAGCCCCCTTTCATATACCAGAGTTTTGAGAAGATTGGAGAAACTTAATTTTTCGCCCGAAAATGAAAAAAAACGAAAGGGGTAACACTGTCGTTTTTTTTTCGGGTCGAAATTTTGAGTTTCGATATCTCAGCTCTGGAAGGGTCTAGAGCCTCCATTTTTGCACTCAGGTCAAAGTCTCACAGCCCTCTATCATAATACAGACTTTTGAAAAGATTGGAGAAACTTAATTTTTCGCCCGAAAATGAAAAAAAAACGAAAGGGGTAACACTGCCGTTTTTTTTTCTGGTCGAAATTTTGAATTTTGATATCTCAGCTCTGGAAGGGTCTAGAGCCTCCATTTTTGCACTCAGGTCAAAGTCTCACAGCCCCCTTTCAAAATCCAGAGCTTTGAGAAGATTGGAGAAACTTAATTTTTTGGTCGAAAACGAAAAAAAACGAAAGGGGTAACACTGTCGTTTTTTTTTCGGGTCGAAATTTTGAGGTTCGATATCTCAGCTCTGCAAGGGTCTAGAGCCTCCATTTTTGCACTCACGTCAAAGTCTCACAGCCCTCTATCATAATCCAGAGTTTTGAGAAGATTGGAGAAACTTAATTTTTCGCCCGAAAATGAAAAAAAACGAAAGGGGTAACACTGTCGTTTTTTTTTTTTCGGGTCGAAATTTTGAGTTTCGATATCTCAGCTCTGGAAGGGTCTAGAGCCTCCATTTTTGCACTCAGGTCAAAGTCTCACAGCCCTCTATCATAATACAGACTTTTGAGAAGATTGGAGAAACTTAATTTTTCGCCCGAAAATGAAAAAAAAAACGAAAGGGGTAACACTGTTGTTGTTTTTTTTTCGGGTCGATATTTTGAATTTTGATATCTCAGCTCTGGAAGGGTCTAGAGCCTCCATTTTTGCACTCAGGTCAAAGTCTCACAGCCCTTTATCATAATCCAGAGTTTTGAGAAGATTGGAGAAACTTAATTTTTCGCCCGAAAATGAAAAAAAACGAAAGGGGTAACACTGTCGTTTTCTTTTCGGGTCGAAATTTTGAATTTTGATATCTCAGCTCTGGAAGGGTCTTGAGCCTCCATTTTTGCACTCAGGTCAAAGTCTCACGGCCCTCTATCATAATCCAGAGTTTTGAGAAGATTGGAGAAACTTAATTTTTCGCCCGAAAATGAAAAAAAAACGAAAGGGGTAACACTGTCGTTTTTTTTTCTGGTCGAAATTTTGAATTTTGATATCTCAGCTCTGGAAGGGTCTAGAGCCTCCATTTTTGCACTCAGGTCAAAGTCTCACAGCCCCCTTTCATATACCAGAGTTTTGAGAAGATTGGAGAAACTTAATTTTTCGCCCGAAAATGAAAAAAAACGAAAGGGGTAACACTGTCGTTTTTTTTTCGGGTCGAAATTTTGAGTTTCGATATCTCAGCTCTGGAAGGGTCTAGAGCCTCCATTTTTGCACTCAGGTCAAAGTCTCACAGCCCTCTATCATAATACAGACTTTTGAGAAGATTGGAGAAAATTAATTTTTCGCCCGAAAATGAAAAAAAAAAAAAACGAAAGGGGTAACACTGTCGTTTTTTTTTTCGGGTCGAAATTTTGAATTTTGATATCTCAGCTCTGGAAGGGTCTAGAGCCTCCATTTTTGCACTCAGGTCAAAGTCTCACAGCCCTCTATCATAATCCAGAGCTTTGAGAAGATTGGAGAAACTTAATTTTTTGGCCGAAAACGAATAAAAAACGAAAGGGGTAACACTGTCGTTTTTTTTTTTTCAGGTCGAAATTTTGAATTTTGATATCTCAGCTGTGGAAGGGTCTTGAGCCTCCATTTTTGCACTCAGGTCAAAGTCTCACGGCCCTCTATCATAATCCAGAGTTTTAAGAAGATTGGAGAAACTTAATTTTTCGCCCGAAAATGAAAAAAAACGAAAGGGGTAACACTGTCGTTTTTTTTTCTGGTCGAAATTTTGAATTTTGATATCTCAGCTCTGGAAGGGTCTAGAGCCTCCATTTTTGCACTCAGGTCAAAGTCTCACAGCCCTCTATCATAATACAGACTTTTGAGAAGATTGGAGAAAATTAATTTTTCGCCCGAAAATGAAAAAAAAAAAACGAAAGGGGTAACACTGTCGTTTTTTTTTTCGGGTCGAAATTTTGAATTTTGATATCTCAGCTCTGGAAGGGTCTAGAGCCTCCATTTTTGCACTCAGGTCAAAGTCTCACAGCCCTCTATCATAATCCAGAGCTTTGAGAAGATTGGAGAAACTTAATTTTTGGCCGAAAACGAAAAAAAACGAAAGGGGTAACACTGTCGTTTTTTTTTTCGGGTCGAAATTTTGAGGTTCGATATCTCAGCTCTGCAAGGGTCTAGAGCCTCCATTTTTGCACTCAGGTCAAAGTCTCACAGCCCTCTATCATAATCCAGAGTTTTGAGAAGATTGGAGAAACTTAATTTTTCGCCCGAAAATGAAAAAAAAAACCGAAAGGGGTAACACTGTCGTTTTTTTTTTTCAGGTCGAAATTTTGAATTTTGATATCTCAGCTGTGGAAGGGTCTTGAGCCTCCATTTTTGCACTCAGGTCAAAGTCTCACGGCCCTCTATCATAATCCAGAGTTTTGAGAAGATTGGAGAAACTTAATTTTTCGCCCGAAAATGAAAAAAAAACGAAAGGGGTAACACTGTCGTTTTTTTTTTCTGGTCGAAATTTTGAATTTTGATATCTCAGCTCTGGAAGGGTCTAGAGCCTCCATTTTTGCACTCAGGTCAAAGTCTCACAGCCCTCTATCATAATCCAGAGCTTTGAGAAGATTGGAGAAACTTAATTTTTTGGCCGAAAACGAAAAAAAAAACGAAAGGGGTAACACTGTCGTTTTTTTTTTTTTCAGGTCGAAATTTTGAATTTTGATATCTCAGCTGTGGAAGGGTCTTGAGCCTCCATTTTTGCACTCAGGTCAAAGTCTCACGGCCCTCTATCATAATCCAGAGTTTTGAGAAGATTGGAGAAACTTAATTTTTCGCCCGAAAATGAAAAAAAAAACGAAAGGGGTAACACTGTCGTTTTTTTTTCTGGTCGAAATTTTGAATTTTGATATCTCAGCTCTGGAAGGGTCTAGAGCCTCCATTTTTGCACTCAGGTCAAAGTCTCACAGCCCTCTATCATAATCCAGAGCTTTGAGAAGATTGGAGAAACTTAATTTTTTGGCCGAAAACGAAAAAAAAATGAAAGGGGTAACACTGTCGTTTTTTTTTTTTTCAGGTCGAAATTTTGAATTTTGATATCTCAGCTGTGGAAGGGTCTTGAGCCTCCATTTTTGCACTCAGGTCAAAGTCTCACGGCCCTCTATCATAATCCAGAGTTTTGAGAAGATTGGAGAAACTTAATTTTTCGCCCGAAAATGAAAAAAAACGAAAGGGGTAACACTGTCGTTTTTTTTTCTGGTCGAAATTTTGAATTTTGATATCTCAGCTCTGGAAGGGTCTAGAGCCTCCATTTTTGCACTCAGGTCAAAGTCTCACAGCCCCCTTTCATAATCCAGAGTTTTGAGAAGATTGGAGAAACTTAATGTTTTGGCCGAAAACGAAAAAAAACGAAAGGGGTAACACTGTCGTTTTTTTTTCGGGTCGAAATTTTGAGGTTCGATATCTCAGCTCTAGAAGGGTCTAGAGCCTCCATTTTTGCACTCAGGTCAAAGTCTCACAACCCTCTATCATAATCCAGAGCTTTGAGAAGATTGGAGAAACTTAATTTTTTGGCCGAAAACGAAAAAAAACGAAAGGGGTAACACTGTCGTTTTTTTTCGGGTCGAAATTTTGAGGTTCGATATCTCAGCTCTGCAAGGGTCTAGAGCCTCCATTTTTGCACTCAGGTCAGAGTCTCACAGCCCTCTATCATAATCCAGAGTTTTGAGAAGATTGGAGAAACTTAATTTTTCGCCCGAAAATGAAAAAAAAAACGAAAGGGGTAACACTGTCGTTTTTTTTTTTTCGGGTCGAAATTTTGAGTTTCGATATCTCAGCTCTGGAAGGGTCTAGAGCCTCCATTTTTCCACTCAGGTCAAAGTCTCACAGCCCTCTATCATAATACAGACTTTTGATAAGATTGGAGAAAATTAATTTTTCGCCCGAAAATGAAAAAAAAAACGAAAGGGGTAACACTGTCGTTTTTTTTTTTCGGGTCGATATTTTGAATTTTGATATCTCAGCTCTGGAAGGGTCTAGAGCCTCCATTTTTGCACTCAGGTCAAAGTCTCACAGCCCTTTATCATAATCCAGAGTTTTGAGAAGATTGGAGAAACTTAATTTTTTGCCCGAAAATGAAAAAAAACGAAAGGGGTAACACTGTCGTTTTTTTTTTCGGGTCGAAATTTTGAGTTTCGATATCTCAGCTCTAGAAGGTTCTAGAGCCTCCATTTTTGCACTCAGGTCAAAGTCTCACAGCCCTCTATCATAATCCAGAGTTTTGAGAAGATTGGAGAAACTTAATTTTTTGCCCGAAAATGAAAAAAAAAACGAAAGGGGTAACACTGTCGTTTTTTTTTTTCGGGTCGAAATTTTGAGTTTCGATATCTCAGCTCTAGAAGGGTCTAGAGCCTCCATTTTTGCACTCAGGTCAAAGTCTCACAGCCCTCTATCATAATCCAGAGTTTTGAGAAGATTGGAGAAACTTAATTTTTCACTCCGAAAATGAAAAAAAAAACGAAAGGGGTAACACTGTCGTTTTTTTTTTTTCTGGTCGAAATTTAGAATGTTGATATCTCAGCTCTAGAAGGGTCTAGAGCCTCCATTTTTGCACTCAGGTCAAAGTCTCACAGCCCCCTTTCATAATCCAGAGTTTTGAGAAGATTGGAGAAACTTAATTTTTCGCCCGAAAATGAAAAAAAAAAAACGAAAGGGGTAACACTGTCGTTTTTTTTTCGGGTCGAAATTTTGAGTTTCGATATCTCAGCTCTGGAAGGGTCTAGAGCCTCCATTTTTGCACTCAGGTCAAAGTCTCACAGCCCTCTATCATAATACAGACTTTTGAGAAGATTGGAGAAAATTAATTTTTTGCCGAAAATGAAAAAAAAAACCGAAAGGGGTAACACTGTCGTTTTTTTTTTTCGGGTCGAAATTTTGAATTTCGATATCTCAGCTCTGGAAGGGTCTAGAGCCTCCATTTTTGCACTCAGGTCAAAGTCTCACAGCCCTCTATCATAATCCAGACTTTTGAGAAGATTGGAGAAACTTAATTTTTCGCCCGAAAATGAAAAAAAAAACGAAAGGGGTAACACTGTCGTTTTTTTTTCTGGTCGAAATTTTGATATCTCAGCTCTGGAAGGGTCTAGAGCCTCCATTTTTGCACTCAGGTCAAAGTCTCACGGCCCTCTATCATAATCCAGAGCTTTGAGAAGATTGGAGAAACTTAATTTTTTGGCCGAAAACGAAAAAAAACGAAAGGGGTAACACTGTCGTTTTTTTTTCGGGTCGAAATTTTGAGTTTCGATATCTCAGCTCTGGAAGGGTCTAGAGCCTCCATTTTTGCACTCAGCTCAAAGTCTCACAGCCCTCTATCATAATCCAGAGCTTTGAGAAGATTGGAGAAACTTAATTTTTCGGCCGAAAACGAAAAAAAAAAAAAACCGAAAGGGGTAACACTGTCGTTTTTTTTTTATTGTCGAAATTTTGAACTTTGATATCTCAGCTCTGGAAGGGTCTAGAGCCTCCATTTTTGCACTCAGGTCAAAGTCTCACAGCCCCCTTTCATAATCCAGAGTTTTGAGAAGATTGGAGAAACTTAATTTTTCGCCCGAAAATGAAAAAAAAAAACGAAAGGGGTAACACTGTCGTTTTTTTTTTCGGGTCGAAATTTTGAGTTTCGATATCTCAGCTCTGGAAGGGTCTACAGCCTCCATTTTTGCACTCAGGTCAAAGTCTCACAGCCCTCTATCATAATACAGACTTTTGAGAAGATTGGAGAAAAATAATTTTTCGCCCGAAAATGAAAAAAAAAAAACGAAAGGGGTAACAATCTCGTTTTTTTTTTCGGGTCGAAATTTTGAATTTTGATATCTCAGCTCTGGAAGGGTCTAGAGCCTCCATTTTTGCACTCAGGTCAAAGTCTCACGGCCCTCTATCATAATCCAGAGCTTTGAGAAGATTGGAGAAACTTAATTTTTTGGCCGAAAACGAAAAAAAACGAAAGGGGTAACACTGTTGTTTTTTTTCGGGTCGAAATTTTGAGGTTCGATATCTCAGCTCTGCAAGGGTCTAGAGCCTCCATTTTTGCACTTAGGTCAAAGTCTCACAGCCCTCTATCATAATCCAGAGTTTTGAAAAGATTGGAGAAACTTAATTTTTCGCCCGAAAATGAAAAAAAAACGAAAGGGGTAACACTGTCGTTTTTTTTTCAGGTCGAAATTTTGAATTTTGATATCTCAGCTCTGGAAGGGTCTTGAGTCTCCATTTTTGCACTCAGGTCAAAGTCTCACGGCCCTCTATCATAATCCAGAGTTTTGAGAAGATTGGAGAAACTTAATTTTTCGCCCGAAAATGAAAAAAAACGAAAGGGGTAACACTGTCGTTTTTTTTTTCTGGTCGAAATTTTGAATTTTGATATCTCAGCTCTGGAAGGGTCTAGAGCCTCCATTTTTGCACTCAGGTCAAAGTCTCACGGCCCTCTATCATAATCCAGAGCTTTGAGAAGATTGGAGAAACTTAATTTTTTGGCCGAAAACGAAAAAAAACGAAAGGGGTAACACTGTCGTTTTTTTTTCGGGTCGAAATTTTGAGGTTCGATATCTCAGCTCTGCAAGGGTCTAGAGCCTCCATTTTTGCACTTAGGTCAAAGTCTCACAGCCCTCTATCATAATCCAGAGTTTTGAAAAGATTGGAGAAACTTAATTTTTTGGCCGAAAATGAAAAAAAAAAAACGAAAGGGGTAACACTGTCGTTTTTTTTTTCAGGTCGAAATTTTGAATTTTGATATCTCAGCTCTGGAAGGGTCTTGAGCCTCCATTTTTGCACTCAGGTCAAAGTCTCACGGCCCTCTATCATAATCCAGAGTTTTGAGAAGATTGGAGAAACTTAATTTTTCGCCCGAAAATGAAAAAAAAAACGAAAGGGGTAACACTGTCGTTTTTTTTTCTGGTCGAAATTTTGATATCTCAGCTCTGGAAGGGTCTAGAGCCTCCATTTTTGCACTCAGGTCAAAGTCTCACGGCCCTCTATCATAATCCAGAGCTTTGAGAAGATTGGAGAAACTTAATTTTTGGGCCGAAAACGAAAAAAAACGAAAGGGGTAACACTGTCGTTTTTTTTTTCGGGTCGAAATTTTGAGGTTCGATATCTCAGCTCTGCAAGGGTCTAGAGCCTCCATTTTTGCACTTAGGTCAAAGTCTCACAGCCCTCTATCATAATCCAGAGTTTTGAGAAGATTGGAGAAACTTAATTTTTTGCCCGAAAATGAAAAAAAAAACGAAAGGGGTAACACTGTCGTTTTTTTTTCAGGTCGAAATTTTGAACTTTGATATTTCAGCTCTGGAAGGGTCTTGAGCCTCCATTTTTGCACTCAGGTCAAAGTCTCACGGCCCTCTATCATAATCCAGAGTTTTGAGAAGATTGGAGAAACTTAATTTTTCGCCCGAAAATGAAAAAAAAAAAACGAAAGGGGTAACACTGTCGTTTTTTTTTTTTCTGGTCGAAATTTTGAATTTTGATATCTCAGCTCGGGAAGGGTCTAGAGCCTCCATTTTTGCACTCAGGTCAAAGTCTCACAGCCCCCTTTCATAATCCAGAGTTTTGAGAAGATTGGAGAAACTTAATTTTTCGCCCGAAAATGAAAAAAAAAACGAAAGGGGTAACACTGTCGTTTTTTTTTCGGGTCGAAATTTTGAGTTTCGATATCTCAGCTCTGGAAGGGTCTAGAGCCTCCATTTTTGCACTCAGGTCAAAGTCTCACAGCCCTCTATCATAATACAGACTTTTGAGAAGATTGGAGAAAATTAATTTTTCGCCCGACAATGAAAAAAAAACGAAAGGGGTAACACTGTCGTTTTTTTTTTAGGGTCGAAATTTTTAATTTTGATATGTCAGCTCTGGAAGGGTCTAGAGCCTCCATTTTTGCACTCAGGTCAAAGTCTCTCAGCCCTCTATCATATTCCAGAGTTTTGAGAAGATTGGAGAAACTTAATTTTTCGCCCGAAAATGAAAAAAAAAAAACGAAAGGGGTAACACTATCGTTTTTTTTTTTCAGGTCAAAATTTTGAATTTTGATATCTCAGCTCTGGAAGGGTCTAGAGCCTCCATTTTTGCACTCATCTCAAAGTCTCACATACCTCTATCATAATCCAGAGCTTTGAGAAGATTGGAGAAACTTAATTTTTCGGCCGAAAACAAAAAAAAAAACGAAAGGGGTAACACTGTCGTTTTTTTTTTCGGGTCGAAATTTTGAGGTTCGATATCTCAGCTCTGGAAGGGTCTAGAGCCTCCATTTTTGCACTCAGCTCAAAGTCTCACAGCCCTCTATCATAATCCAGAGCTTTGAGAAGATTGGAGAAACTTAATTTTTCGGCCGAAAACGAAAAAAAAAAAAAAACCGAAAGGGGTAACACTGTCGTTTTTTTTTTTATTGTCGAAATTTTGAACTTTGATATCTCAGCTCTGGAAGGGTCTAGAGCCTCCATTTTTGCACTCAGGTCAAAGTCTCACAGCCCCCTTTCATAATCCAGAGTTTTGAGAAGATTGGAGAAACTTAATTTTTCGCCCGAAAATGAAAAAAAAAAACGAAAGGGGTAACACTGTCGTTTTTTTTTTCGGGTCGAAATTTTGAGTTTCGATATCTCAGCTCTGGAAGGGTCTACAGCCTCCATTTTTGCACTCAGGTCAAAGTCTCACAGCCCTCTATCATAATACAGACTTTTGAGAAGATTGGAGAAAAATAATTTTTCGCCCGAAAATGAAAAAAAAAAAACGAAAGGGGTAACAATCTCGTTTTTTTTTTCGGGTCGAAATTTTGAATTTTGATATCTCAGCTCTGGAAGGGTCTAGAGCCTCCATTTTTGCACTCAGGTCAAAGTCTCACGGCCCTCTATCATAATCCAGAGCTTTGAGAAGATTGGAGAAACTTAATTTTTTGGCCGAAAACGAAAAAAAACGAAAGGGGTAACACTGTTGTTTTTTTTCGGGTCGAAATTTTGAGGTTCGATATCTCAGCTCTGCAAGGGTCTAGAGCCTCCATTTTTGCACTTAGGTCAAAGTCTCACAGCCCTCTATCATAATCCAGAGTTTTGAAAAGATTGGAGAAACTTAATTTTTCGCCCGAAAATGAAAAAAAAACGAAAGGGGTAACACTGTCGTTTTTTTTTCAGGTCGAAATTTTGAATTTTGATATCTCAGCTCTGGAAGGGTCTTGAGTCTCCATTTTTGCACTCAGGTCAAAGTCTCACGGCCCTCTATCATAATCCAGAGTTTTGAGAAGATTGGAGAAACTTAATTTTTCGCCCGAAAATGAAAAAAAACGAAAGGGGTAACACTGTCGTTTTTTTTTTCTGGTCGAAATTTTGAATTTTGATATCTCAGCTCTGGAAGGGTCTAGAGCCTCCATTTTTGCACTCAGGTCAAAGTCTCACGGCCCTCTATCATAATCCAGAGCTTTGAGAAGATTGGAGAAACTTAATTTTTTGGCCGAAAACGAAAAAAAACGAAAGGGGTAACACTGTCGTTTTTTTTTCGGGTCGAAATTTTGAGGTTCGATATCTCAGCTCTGCAAGGGTCTAGAGCCTCCATTTTTGCACTTAGGTCAAAGTCTCACAGCCCTCTATCATAATCCAGAGTTTTGAAAAGATTGGAGAAACTTAATTTTTTGGCCGAAAATGAAAAAAAAAAAACGAAAGGGGTAACACTGTCGTTTTTTTTTTCAGGTCGAAATTTTGAATTTTGATATCTCAGCTCTGGAAGGGTCTTGAGCCTCCATTTTTGCACTCAGGTCAAAGTCTCACGGCCCTCTATCATAATCCAGAGTTTTGAGAAGATTGGAGAAACTTAATTTTTCGCCCGAAAATGAAAAAAAAAACGAAAGGGGTAACACTGTCGTTTTTTTTTCTGGTCGAAATTTTGATATCTCAGCTCTGGAAGGGTCTAGAGCCTCCATTTTTGCACTCAGGTCAAAGTCTCACGGCCCTCTATCATAATCCAGAGCTTTGAGAAGATTGGAGAAACTTAATTTTTGGGCCGAAAACGAAAAAAAACGAAAGGGGTAACACTGTCGTTTTTTTTTTCGGGTCGAAATTTTGAGGTTCGATATCTCAGCTCTGCAAGGGTCTAGAGCCTCCATTTTTGCACTTAGGTCAAAGTCTCACAGCCCTCTATCATAATCCAGAGTTTTGAGAAGATTGGAGAAACTTAATTTTTTGCCCGAAAATGAAAAAAAAAACGAAAGGGGTAACACTGTCGTTTTTTTTTCAGGTCGAAATTTTGAACTTTGATATTTCAGCTCTGGAAGGGTCTTGAGCCTCCATTTTTGCACTCAGGTCAAAGTCTCACGGCCCTCTATCATAATCCAGAGTTTTGAGAAGATTGGAGAAACTTAATTTTTCGCCCGAAAATGAAAAAAAAAAAAACGAAAGGGGTAACACTGTCGTTTTTTTTTTTTCTGGTCGAAATTTTGAATTTTGATATCTCAGCTCGGGAAGGGTCTAGAGCCTCCATTTTTGCACTCAGGTCAAAGTCTCACAGCCCCCTTTCATAATCCAGAGTTTTGAGAAGATTGGAGAAACTTAATTTTTCGCCCGAAAATGAAAAAAAAAACGAAAGGGGTAACACTGTCGTTTTTTTTTCGGGTCGAAATTTTGAGTTTCGATATCTCAGCTCTGGAAGGGTCTAGAGCCTCCATTTTTGCACTCAGGTCAAAGTCTCACAGCCCTCTATCATAATACAGACTTTTGAGAAGATTGGAGAAAATTAATTTTTCGCCCGACAATGAAAAAAAAACGAAAGGGGTAACACTGTCGTTTTTTTTTTAGGGTCGAAATTTTTAATTTTGATATGTCAGCTCTGGAAGGGTCTAGAGCCTCCATTTTTGCACTCAGGTCAAAGTCTCTCAGCCCTCTATCATATTCCAGAGTTTTGAGAAGATTGGAGAAACTTAATTTTTCGCCCGAAAATGAAAAAAAAAAAACGAAAGGGGTAACACTATCGTTTTTTTTTTTCAGGTCAAAATTTTGAATTTTGATATCTCAGCTCTGGAAGGGTCTAGAGCCTCCATTTTTGCACTCATCTCAAAGTCTCACATACCTCTATCATAATCCAGAGCTTTGAGAAGATTGGAGAAACTTAATTTTTCGGCCGAAAACAAAAAAAAAAACGAAAGGGGTAACACTGTCGTTTTTTTTTTCGGGTCGAAATTTTGAGGTTCGATATCTCAGCTCTGGAAGGGTCTAGAGCCTCCATTTTTGCACTCAGCTCAAAGTCTCACAGCCCTCTATCATAATCCAGAGCTTTGAGAAGATTGGAGAAACTTAATTTTTCGGCCGAAAACGAAAAAAAAAAAAAACCGAAAGGGGTAACACTGTCGTTTTTTTTTTTATTGTCGAAATTTTGAACTTTGATATCTCAGCTCTGGAAGGGTCTAGAGCCTCCATTTTTGCACTCAGGTCAAAGTCTCACAGCCCCCTTTCATAATCCAGAGTTTTGAGAAGATTGGAGAAACTTAATTTTTCGCCCGAAAATGAAAAAAAAAAACGAAAGGGGTAACACTGTCGTTTTTTTTTTCGGGTCGAAATTTTGAGTTTCGATATCTCAGCTCTGGAAGGGTCTACAGCCTCCATTTTTGCACTCAGGTCAAAGTCTCACAGCCCTCTATCATAATACAGACTTTTGAGAAGATTGGAGAAAAATAATTTTTCGCCCGAAAATGAAAAAAAAAAAACGAAAGGGGTAACAATCTCGTTTTTTTTTTCGGGTCGAAATTTTGAATTTTGATATCTCAGCTCTGGAAGGGTCTAGAGCCTCCATTTTTGCACTCAGGTCAAAGTCTCACGGCCCTCTATCATAATCCAGAGCTTTGAGAAGATTGGAGAAACTTAATTTTTTGGCCGAAAACGAAAAAAAACGAAAGGGGTAACACTGTTGTTTTTTTTCGGGTCGAAATTTTGAGGTTCGATATCTCAGCTCTGCAAGGGTCTAGAGCCTCCATTTTTGCACTTAGGTCAAAGTCTCACAGCCCTCTATCATAATCCAGAGTTTTGAAAAGATTGGAGAAACTTAATTTTTCGCCCGAAAATGAAAAAAAAACGAAAGGGGTAACACTGTCGTTTTTTTTTCAGGTCGAAATTTTGAATTTTGATATCTCAGCTCTGGAAGGGTCTTGAGTCTCCATTTTTGCACTCAGGTCAAAGTCTCACGGCCCTCTATCATAATCCAGAGTTTTGAGAAGATTGGAGAAACTTAATTTTTCGCCCGAAAATGAAAAAAAACGAAAGGGGTAACACTGTCGTTTTTTTTTTCTGGTCGAAATTTTGAATTTTGATATCTCAGCTCTGGAAGGGTCTAGAGCCTCCATTTTTGCACTCAGGTCAAAGTCTCACGGCCCTCTATCATAATCCAGAGCTTTGAGAAGATTGGAGAAACTTAATTTTTTGGCCGAAAACGAAAAAAAACGAAAGGGGTAACACTGTCGTTTTTTTTTCGGGTCGAAATTTTGAGGTTCGATATCTCAGCTCTGCAAGGGTCTAGAGCCTCCATTTTTGCACTTAGGTCAAAGTCTCACAGCCCTCTATCATAATCCAGAGTTTTGAAAAGATTGGAGAAACTTAATTTTTTGGCCGAAAATGAAAAAAAAAAAACGAAAGGGGTAACACTGTCGTTTTTTTTTTCAGGTCGAAATTTTGAATTTTGATATCTCAGCTCTGGAAGGGTCTTGAGCCTCCATTTTTGCACTCAGGTCAAAGTCTCACGGCCCTCTATCATAATCCAGAGTTTTGAGAAGATTGGAGAAACTTAATTTTTCGCCCGAAAATGAAAAAAAAAACGAAAGGGGTAACACTGTCGTTTTTTTTTCTGGTCGAAATTTTGATATCTCAGCTCTGGAAGGGTCTAGAGCCTCCATTTTTGCACTCAGGTCAAAGTCTCACGGCCCTCTATCATAATCCAGAGCTTTGAGAAGATTGGAGAAACTTAATTTTTGGGCCGAAAACGAAAAAAAACGAAAGGGGTAACACTGTCGTTTTTTTTTTCGGGTCGAAATTTTGAGGTTCGATATCTCAGCTCTGCAAGGGTCTAGAGCCTCCATTTTTGCACTTAGGTCAAAGTCTCACAGCCCTCTATCATAATCCAGAGTTTTGAGAAGATTGGAGAAACTTAATTTTTTGCCCGAAAATGAAAAAAAAAACGAAAGGGGTAACACTGTCGTTTTTTTTTCAGGTCGAAATTTTGAACTTTGATATTTCAGCTCTGGAAGGGTCTTGAGCCTCCATTTTTGCACTCAGGTCAAAGTCTCACGGCCCTCTATCATAATCCAGAGTTTTGAGAAGATTGGAGAAACTTAATTTTTCGCCCGAAAATGAAAAAAAAAAAAACGAAAGGGGTAACACTGTCGTTTTTTTTTTTTCTGGTCGAAATTTTGAATTTTGATATCTCAGCTCGGGAAGGGTCTAGAGCCTCCATTTTTGCACTCAGGTCAAAGTCTCACAGCCCCCTTTCATAATCCAGAGTTTTGAGAAGATTGGAGAAACTTAATTTTTCGCCCGAAAATGAAAAAAAAAACGAAAGGGGTAACACTGTCGTTTTTTTTTCGGGTCGAAATTTTGAGTTTCGATATCTCAGCTCTGGAAGGGTCTAGAGCCTCCATTTTTGCACTCAGGTCAAAGTCTCACAGCCCTCTATCATAATACAGACTTTTGAGAAGATTGGAGAAAATTAATTTTTCGCCCGACAATGAAAAAAAAACGAAAGGGGTAACACTGTCGTTTTTTTTTTAGGGTCGAAATTTTTAATTTTGATATGTCAGCTCTGGAAGGGTCTAGAGCCTCCATTTTTGCACTCAGGTCAAAGTCTCTCAGCCCTCTATCATATTCCAGAGTTTTGAGAAGATTGGAGAAACTTAATTTTTCGCCCGAAAATGAAAAAAAAAAAACGAAAGGGGTAACACTATCGTTTTTTTTTTTCAGGTCAAAATTTTGAATTTTGATATCTCAGCTCTGGAAGGGTCTAGAGCCTCCATTTTTGCACTCATCTCAAAGTCTCACATACCTCTATCATAATCCAGAGCTTTGAGAAGATTGGAGAAACTTAATTTTTCGGCCGAAAACAAAAAAAAAAACGAAAGGGGTAACACTGTCGTTTTTTTTTTTCGGGTCGAAATTTTGAGGTTCGATATCTCAGCTCTGGAAGGGTCTAGAGCCTCCATTTTTGCACTCAGGTCAAAGTCTCACAGCCCCCTTTCATAATCCAGAGTTTTGAGAAGATTGGAGAAACTTAATTTTTCGCCCGAAAATGAAAAAAAAAACGAAAGGGGTAACACTTTCGTTTTTTTTTTCGGGTCGAAATTTTGAGTTTCGATATCTCAGCTCTGGAAGGGTCTAGAGCCTCCATTTTTGCACTCAGGTCAAAGTCTCACAGCCCTCTATCATAATCCAGAGTTCGAGAAGATTGGAGAAACTTAATTTTTCTCCCGAAAACGAAAAAAAAAAAAACGAAAGGGGTAACACTATCGTTTTTTTTTTTTCGGGTCGAAATTTTGAATTTTGATATCTCAGCTCTGAAAGGGTCTAGCGCCTCCATTTTTGCACTCAGCTCAAAGTCTCACAGCCCTCTATCATAATCCAGAGCTTTGAGAAGATTGGAGAAACTTAATTTTTCGAACGAAAAAAAACGAAAGGGGTAACACTGTTGTTTTTTTTTTTATTGTCGAAATTTTGAATTTTGATATCTCAGCTCTAGAAGGTTCTAGAGCCTCCATTTTTGCACTCAGGTCAAAGTCTCACAGCCCTCTATCATAATCCAGAGCTTTGAGAAGATTGGAGAAACTTAATTTTTCGCCCGAAAATGAAAAAAAAACGAAAGGGGTAAAACTGACGTTTTTTTTTTTTTTCTGGTCGAAATTTTTAATTTTGATATCTCAGCTCTGCAAGGGTCTAGAGCCTCCATTTTTGCACTCAGGTCAAAGTCTCACAGCCCTCTATCATAATCCAGAGTTCTGAGAAGATTGGAGAAACTTAATTTTTCGCCCGAAAATGAAAAAAAAAAATATGAAAGGGGTAACACTGTCGTTTTTTTTTTCAGGTCAAAATTTTGAATTTTGATATCTCAGCTCTGGAAGGGTCTTGAGCCTCCATTTTTGCACTCAGGTCAAAGTCTCACGGCCCTCTATCATAATCCAGACTTTTGAGAAGATTGGAGAAAATTAATTTTTCGCCCGAAAATGAAAAAAAAAACGAAAGGGGTAACACTGTCGTTTTTTTTTTCGGGTCGAAATTTTGAATTTTGATATCTCAGCTCTGGAAGGGTCTAGAGCCTCCATTTTTGCACTCAGGTCAAAGTCTCACAGCCCTCTATCATAATCCAGAGCTTTGA
Source organism: Pimephales promelas (assembly GCF_988280905.1). NCBI lineage: Eukaryota > Metazoa > Chordata > Actinopteri > Cypriniformes > Leuciscidae > Pimephales > Pimephales promelas. The sequence goes on along the minus strand of NC_142775.1, from coordinate 27,953,154 downwards.
GAAGATTGGAAAAACTTAATTTTTTGGCCGAAAACGAAAAAAAACGAAAGGGGTAACACTGTCGTTTTTTTTTCGGGTCGAAATTTTGAGGTTCGATATCTCAGCTCTGCAAGGGTCTAGAGCCTCAATTTTTGCACTCAGGTCAAAGTCTCACAGCCCTCTATCATAATCCAGAGTTTTGAGAAGATTGGAGAAAATTAATTTTTCGCCTGAAAATTAAAAAAAAACGAAAGGGGTAAGTAACACTGTCGTTTTTTTTTTCGGGTCGAAATTTTTAGTTTCGATATTTTAGCTCTGGAAGGGTCTAGAGCCTCCATTTTTGCACTCAGGTCAAAGTCTCACAGCCCTCTATCATAATCCAGAGTTTTGAGAAGATTGGAGAAACTTAATTTTTCGCCCGAAAATTAAAAAAAAACGAAAGGGGTAAGTAACACTGTCGGTTTTTTTTTCGGGTCGAAATTTTGAGTTTCGATATCTCAGCTCTGGAAGGGTCTAGAGCCTCAATTTTTGCACTCAGGTCAAAGTATCACAGCCCTCTATCATAATCCAGAGTTTTGAGAACATTGGAGAAACTTAATTTTTCGCCCGAAAATGAAAAAAAAACGAAAGGGGTAACAATGTCGTTTTTTTTTTCGGGTCGAAATTTTGAGTTTCGATATCTCAGCTCTAGAAGGGTCTAGAGCCTCCATTTTTGCACTCAGGTCAAAGTCTCACAGCCCTCTATCATAATCCAGAGTTTTGAGAAGATTGGAGAAACTTAATTTTTGGCCCAAAAACTAAAAAAAAAACCGAAAAGGGTAACACTGTCGTTTTTTTTTTCGGGTCGAAATTTTGAGGTTCGATATCTCAGCTCTGGAAGGGTCTAGATCCTCCATTTTTGCACTCAGGTCAAAGTTCCAAATCCCTCTATTAGAATCCAGAGTTTTGAGCAGATTGGAGAAACTTAATTTTTGCCCCGAAAACGAAAAAAAACGAAAAAAAACGAAAGGGGTAACACTGTCGTTTTTTTTTTCGGGTCGAAATTTTGAATTTCGATATCTCAGCTCTGGAAGGGTCTAGAGCCTCCATTTTTGCACTCAGGTCAAAGTCTCACAGCCCTCTATCATAATCCAGAGTTTGAGAAGATTGGAGAAACTTAATTTTTCGGCCGAAAACGAAAAAAAACAAAAGGGGTAACACTGTCGTTTTTTTTTCGGGTTTAAATTTTGAGGTTCGATATCTCAGCTCTGCAAGGGTCTAGAGCCTCCATTTTTGCACTCAGGTCAAATTCTCACAGCCCTCTATCATAATCCAGAGTTTTGAGAAGATTGGAGAAACTTAATTTTTCGCCCAAAAATGAAAAAAAAAAAAAAAAAACGAAAGGGGGGGGGGGGGGGGGGGTTGGTGCAGTAAAAATGAAAGGTTGCAAATCAAGACCTAATGGGTTCCAGATTAAACATCAGTCTTAAGGAGATTCTGTATATATTCACCTCTATTTATGTCCCTTTAAGAGGCTTTAACCACACACACACACACTGCCTTTGGGCACACAGTGAACCCATAAGCAAAAGACAGCTGAAGTCAGCAGATCTAATTATATAGGACTCATTTTACATAAGGGGCGTTTCACTCCATTTTAACCTTTTCCCAGCAGTTTACTTGATTAGCTTAAATTTACATCCAACAATCATGCATTTTTGCCCTTCTGATGATACTTTGAACAACTATTTTGTGCAGTTACCTATGTATACAACTGCACAACATTAGACTGAAACCACATCAGCAGTAAAATATTTGATATTAACACCCACAGTTTTTTTTATCCCCCTACAGGTGGCAGACTGTTAGAGATTCAGCAAAACACTAATTTACTAATTATATATATATATAATATAATATATTGCAACCATTGTGGGAACTTTCCATTAATATATCATAAAATGTTATATTATGCTGCTCTTTTAGATTTAACATTTGTTTCGTTATACATTTTATTCTGGGTCGTACACCATCATGCTGTTGTTTATTACCACTTACAATTGTAAAAATTGTAAGTGGTAATAAGTAATAAATTTTAAGTGGTTTATCACCACTTACAAATAAAATTGTCCAGTTTGTATAAAATAAAAAAAAAATCTTACAATAGAAAAACATTCGGGAAATTAATGTGGTTTTCTCTTAAAAAAAAAAAAAATCATGCAAAATCGCCACCTTAGTTCACCGAAATAGTTCTCACAAGATCAGGTTGTAAATATCAGTAATGTGTTTTTTTTTTAGATGTAAAGTTGTTTAAAGCATCCTTCTAGCCTTCTGGTTATGCATGATTTTAACACGATTTTGTCTTGTTTTCTGCTGCTTTCTATTATACTGTCAATAGGGTTTAACTTGTAATGAACCCAGAACATTCAGTCAATATGTCCAGCATCCTGGTGGAATCATAAGCCATCAATTAGCGCATGGTGAGACGTGATTAACTATATCTCAGTGAACAAGAGCAAAGCCATTCATTCATCAAGATTTTATTATCGGACTGCAGTACGTACCATCGTTACATTTATAAAATGTGTTCTAACAGAAACCATGGTCAGACCTTTCTACAAACTGTATTATGTGTTCTCTGTAGTCTGGTATACAGTCCATTAGGTTCTTGAGTGTAACGGGTAATTAGCCTGATTAGTCTTGATGCCTTTAATCGTATGGAAATCTCAACAGTCTGTTTGCGCTATATGCTGCTTCAGTGCCTCGTTTTATGGCCCCCTCTCGAAGCTAAATAGTGCTCTGGCTGGCAAAAGCGGGTGGAAAAGGAACAGCTTGTCAAAGTTAAAGCAGCGTAGCAGAGTTTCAAAAATACACACAGAGCTCAATGCTGCCCTAATCAGTCTAGGATGGAACTGACATGTGAAGATGAATTAATATCAGATAAAGCAGGGTGTCCAAACTCGGTACTGGAGGGCCACCATCCTGCAGATTTTAGCTCCAACTTGCCTAAACACACATGTCTGGAAGTTTTTCCTTGATTAGCCTGTTCAGGTGTGTTCAATTGGAATTGGAGGCAAACTTGGCAGGACAGTGGCCCTCCAGCTAGGAGCAGAATTGGACACCCCTGAGATAAAGGAATATTACAGTTTTCTGCACAGGTTTGACATTTCTCCAAACTAAGCTCTCTATATTTAACAACTCATGTAGTAATAATACAGCAGGTTTATGCTAAATTCAATACCGAAGAATCAGATTACTTCCTTTGAATTCACGAGTGTGAATTTGAACTGAATTGGATACACTTCACGAGAAGTTGAATTTACTATATTGGTCCCACTTTATATTGTGTCTTTAACTACTAGGCTATGTATTAACATTTAAATAAATCATTGATGCAATGCACTTTTTGTGTACATACATGTTTTAACATTGTACTTATTTTAAAAAGTATTTTTTCGGTAATTAGCTCTATATTACACTGACTCATCCTTTACACCTTAAAAGAGAACTCCGGCACAAAATGAACCTTTGGTCTAATAAAACATTGATACTTAGTCGACCGTTCTCTGAGATTTGTTTTTTATGATAATCGAATGTAAAGAGTTTTATCTCTAAAAACTGTTTAGCGTATAATGCTAGTAATGGGGGCATTGACTAAGTAAAAAGAAATCGCTAGTTTATACCACTAACAAGGCTCAAAATAGCCCCACACTAACACAGTAACATAATGAGGGTCCCTAAATGCAAAACGAAGCATTAATAACTTTGTACAGACCATTTAATAAGAAGATATTTTATAAATTCACTTCCTACTCAGCTACTGTTCGGACGCTCCTGCTTACTGCTCTATCGCTTTAATATTTTTTTATATATTTGATCTCCTTTTCACCTAATTTTAACTTCAGCAAATCATTATGGGTATATAAAAGGGAGCCTACCAATGTTTTATTAGACCAAAGGTTGATTTTGTGCCAGAGTTCTCCTTTAACCCACTTTTAAACTACCATTACCAATAACACCCCTCCCCAACTTTACCCGTATCCCACCTCAATAACAGCAAAAGTGTGTTGCAACACTACATGAACACACGTACATTGTATCAAAGTACATATTAGTTTAAACACCTAAAATAAAGTGTGACCCTGGATAGTTATTCAAATAAATTCAACACAGGGAATGCATAGGATCTCTATATCATATAATGTTTTTTCAAGTTCTGGATCCAAGAAAAGTAGCTAGTTAAATACAACAATTTTCATCCCCATGCAGACATCCTAATAAGACTTCACAACTGAATTTAGAAAAGGAAAATTTCCTGGAAGAAACACTAGGCCTATAGCAAAATGGGTGATTTTCAATCCATGCACGCACCACCGCTACGTGGTGGAATTGGACATTGTCCCAAACCACAAGTTGCTCTGGTTGTTCCTGCTGTGCCTCCAATATTGTTTTTCCCTTTCCTCTTCCTACATCATGTCCAATTTCACGCCTATCATCTCTTTCACCTGTAGTGTTACAAGAAAATGATGTAATTTGTATGAAATCATGAATCAGTACAATACATTTAGGAAAAGATAACTGTGTTAATTGCTTAACAACTGTGTAACAACATTGACCTCAACATTGACCTCACTTTGGAGAAATGTCTAATTGGCGTGCAAGCATCTTCTTTCTGATGCGGATCTGCCTGCCGGATTGCACAACAACACCTTCTAAAATTACTCCACAGAAAACAGTTTCCACCCTAATAGCAATGATCATAAAAGATAGTCCCTTTAAAAAAAAAAAAAAAAAGACCTTGTTTACAGGCAATTGCATTTCAACATTTGGGCAATTCCTTCTGCACAGGTAAGATAGGCTACAAATGCAGAAATTTACAACTGGACAAGCGCATGAGGTTGACAGATAGTGCTAAATCAAATCTTGGACATGCACTGGTATGCCAACTCGTCTGGTCTCACTGCTGACAGCAGAGTTATTTATGACTGTAAACTGTATTATTATGCATAACTGACACAGTGTGCCATCAAGACTCTTACTGGGAACCTTTAAAAATGCTACTCTGATATTAAAAGCCCATATTACCCATGATTACTATTATATAGATGGATATGTGCTGCATGTTTTGGATATGACATCCAACTATAAAATGCATTCTGCAAAACATGAAAATAATGGTACAGAATCTCTCTCTCGCTGATGGGATCTACCCAACAGAGAAATTGATCTATGGAGGATATACAGCTCTGTCACATATACGACATATGTGGTGCCCTATTTCTGAATGTGGGAAAATAAAATAAAAATACTTAACAAATGTGCAGGAGAAAATTATATATAATTCTGCTTATTTTAATAGCACAAGTCTTACACACATTAAGTTAGAAATAATTAACCCAATAATAATCAGAGAAGAAACGTTCCTGAAATGTCAGATTATAAGAGAAAAAAAATATATATCAGAGGTGCTACAGTTATTAGAGCCATATCTGTAACCACAAATATAGAAACGTTTTTAGTCTATGAATTGTGCTTGCTGAATTTCACACACAGAAAAGTCGGTGGTTTCTGATTGAAATGCTTTGCACATCTGGCCTTTAGTCAAAGAGACCGCGAGACATTTCACAGCTAAGAACCCTGAGAAAAACTCATCGACCGACTTTTAAACATCTAGCCATACGCTGCTGCGGTGCATCAGATTACTCATAGTTTGCAAGTATGCTGAGCAAACCCGGTTTATCATTCTCTATGGGACTGTTGCACTCCTTCTCATTCAAAAGTGAATCTAGGAACATAAGGTCTGTTTTATTAAATACTTTTGGGAGGTCTGGGGGAGTGAATCCATCAGCTGATGGATGGATGAAACAAACCTTTTCCATATGGTTACCCGTAGAGGCTTCCTCTGGTTCTGGTAGTCTGGCGGGCTTACTGTTCGCATCGTTTGGTTCTCCAATAGGAAGTAACCTCACAAGAAGATTATGTTATTACTGCTAATGACACCCATTACCACTCACACATTACATCTCTATAAATAACATTACAAAATATGTGGATTATTCAATATACTTTAAGTTAAACCATTTGAGATAAAGGAAACATTTACCAAACATATCCAATAGAGATGGATACAAATTACTTTTCTGAAACACAAACTATTCTACACCATCCCCCATGATTTCTGTGAAAAACCCGAATTAAGATATTTCTCTACCCTCTGGGTCCTAAGGGTTGATAGCCATGATCAAATACATAATTTACATTTGTAGATTAATCTGAATGATAATATTTCACAAGATAAGAATTCACCAAATAAAACTAACAGCTGACAAAATATAAAGTAAGAATGTAATGCTTCAAACAGGATATGTAGTATAAAGTGGCTCTAGATGTCATGCAGTCTATGCCTTGATATAGTAGAGGCCCAATACCAAGGTTTTCAGTGTAGAAATCGTAGAGTTTCCACTGATGTCATTTCCTGCGAGAGGATGGGGGAAAAGGACAGGATTTCAGAGAGTCTCCTGCTGGACCGTAATGTCCGATCCGTGCCTGTGTTGGGTTCGAAGCGAGGGTTTAGAGTTCGACTTTGGCTGTAGCTTTAACTGGTGACAGCGAGAGAGATTAGTGCTGAGTTCTAAGGGTCTTTCACTGAGCCCACCTTCAGCACTGAGAGAACTCTTTCTGCAGACGTCAACAGCACTAGACCTGTCGGCCTAGCAGGCAAAGTCTTCGAACACTCGGTGGTGGGTACGGTGGTGGTGATGGTGATTTGGGAGGATGGTGTTAGCATAAGCTCCCTCCGAGTGGCTCCGGCTCATCTCATCAGAATCCTGACAGGAACAGAGAATGTCAGATGGGATTCTGTGAGAATACTTTAACTCCTACATCTTACACACTATTTCATTGTGAATAAAGTGCATTGAATGACTTACACTGTGACTCATTGTTTAATCTGTGGTGTGATAAAGAAAAAGCCACTCGAGGTTGAGACTTTACAGCGCTTTATCATAGTTAAACCCCTTTGAACAAACTAACTCACAGTTATGGCCTTGAGTGGCTTATTGCATCTATAAAATGGTGGCAAAAGTACAGTGATTAAAGACAGCAAAGTTTTTAATTAGATCACACACACATCCAAAAAAAAATAGGCCTTTATAGACTGTTTATGAATTAAAAGTTCTGCAAGTAATTCAGCTGCTTCTTATTAGACTGAAGTCTCCCCCTATCTACTCAACTTTCGTTTCAGAATTTTGTCACAAAAGAAAACAGAATATTTTGGATAACAGAATATTTCTTGTGGAAAGCATGATTATTTTTTTTTCAGGATCCTAAAGGTCAACGTGATCTCATGAGAGTATACATGTACGTAAAGTGTCGTTCTATCATACGTATAATTACGTTTTATATTCGCAGAAACGTATAATACTGACGTATTTACAGTACTATTTCGTAAAATATTTACGTATTGACAGCACAAAAACGTAATGTATTTACGCATTAACAAATCCACCGACGTACGAACACATTGTACGTATCACAATTTATGCATATCGTATCGTATTATGTTTTGACTCTATTGCATACCACTGTCTTATTAATGAAGTTTTCAGTCACATTATTGATATAATACTCATAAATATTAACATTTTGCTCGTTTCGCCTGCATGGTGTTAAACAATACACTATAAAACCTTAAAAATACATTATTTAACGTTACTCGTTTAACCATTTTGTAATAGTTTATTTACCTTGAGACACATAAAGCGTTTTCTCCTATAAAACACAACAAAAATTCACAAAAGACATCAATTTTATTAGTTTGATGTAATCCAAATCTTTTGAATCCATAGTTGTTTGCAAGAAACAACTTCTAATTCAGCCTCTTATCCAGTCGTGATCTCTCCATTCTCAGCAGCGACCGTACATGTCAAACCCCGCGCTGGTGATGATGAATTCAAATTCAAATATTGCGCCCTTGAGAAGCGATACGTCATCTTTTACGGCAGCGATATCAAACGTTCATTGGCTCTTCCCTGCTTCGTCACAGTTTGCGACATGAAGGACTGTGACGGTTGGTTAGTTTAGTTCATGATTTGAAATGGAGAAGCGCGAACCAACCGAAGCCGGATTAACATTTTCATTAGTGATTTAATTTCTGCTCTGTACTTCATACAAAACTATTACAATACTGCCAGAGAGAAGACACTTCATCACGCTTCATCATGTGAACGGCTTTTGGTATCGGTTTTGACATTGTCGCAATACATAAATTATTGTGATTATACTTGTCTGTTAGTTATGTTTTACTTCATAATTGTAGTTTTTTACGTAGTTTTAAGGAATTGTTATGGGTAGTTATCCAGATATCTTTATGATATAGAATATACGTAAATAGTTTACGTTTTGTAGCTGTAAAAACGTAATAATGATACGTTTAAATGTTGCAGATACGTCTATATTATACGTTTCAGCATCTATCCAAACCTACTAAAAAGTACGTTTTCTATCTTTGCAAAAACGTAAAATACCTACATATTAACAGTGAGACCAGGCTGTAAAGGTCAAAGGGGTAACATTCATTTGAAATATGACATTAAAAGCATTTAACCTTATGGACATTTTTGTTTTTTTCAGTCAGTAGGTGAGATGTGTTTGCGTCTCCAAACACAGGCAAGAAATTAACACCTGTCAGGCTCCAAATGCAGATAAAGTTCACAGGCCAGCCACTCTGATGGCTGATAATTTCATCGTCTATTACTGTAGTTGAATATGTGTGCTGTGGCAGGAAGAATCTCTGTCATTAATATCACTGGCAGAACAGAAAATTAATCATTGTATGATAAAGCATAATTTGCATTACTCTTATGCACGTATTTATATGTCGCTGAATAGTTTGTCATAACAGCAATAGAGTAACCTTTAAACTTCAAAGACGCGTGTCTAACAGATGGAGCTCATTAAAAAAAAATGAGCACAATAAAGTATCTTGATTAAGAGTTTAGGATATAAATTTGAGTAATATGTTACTGTGTTCAGACAGAGGACTGAATGTGTGTGATGCTGCAGTTTGAATGATTTGTGATTTTTTTAAAATATAAATATATTTATATATAGTTTATATTGCATACCACCGTGTTAATATATGCTACAACAACATTTATGCTATATACTACACCCTACTGACAAAATCTGGAGCATAAACTAAAATAAATATATTTTTATACAGTATATATTTATATTTATATACTTACATGACGCGATCCTACGGCGTCATCTAACTGACGCTAAAGGAAAGCGTCAGTTAGAGGACGCGGTTAGGTTTAGGTGTGGGGTGGGGGTAGGGTACACGCGATCCTAGGGCGTCATCTAACTGACGCTAAAGGGCGCCTAAAGCGTCAGATATTAAAGCATGTCCAAATTCTTCCCAAGGCGCCAGTTAAGTGACGCCTTGGGGGTGAGAATGGGCTGATTTATGACACCAATGCCATCAAAATCTCACTCCAGCAATCATCTAAAGTTGACAACCCTGATACTTGACGCATTAATATAGAATTGAAGAATACAGGTATAAGCATACCAGCATAAGCATAAGCATTCGGTTTTATACTAATCGAACAATCTTAGATCACAATTGCAGTGGTCATGCCTAATTGAATTAGTTTTGAGCTAGTTCTGAATTAGTTTTAATGTGCTCTGCAACATCTGTGTTCCTCTTCCATGAACAGAAGATCGGATTGGAAAAAAGAACAAGGGAGATTTGATTCAATCCTGGTCTAAGCAGACAGCCTGGCATCCCATTCATTGCTCAATATCCTGCCGCTGATGTCGTATTCCCCTCCGGGCTTTGTTCCTGTTCACAGATTTGATCTGTGCTGCATCCTAACACTAGCGCTTTAGAGCATGTGGCTTACCTTAGCTTTCATTTCCTCTAGGTTTACTGTGGCGACTGTGCTGGCCTGTTGCTGCTGCTGGGTTTGCTTTTTGTCATCTCTCTGTGGCCTCAGCAAACGCTCCAACCTGTGTTTGATCACCTAGGAAAGCGAGGGGGAGTGAGGGTGAAGAGGGCAGCAGGGAAAGTAGGACAAATGAGGGCTATAAACAGTTTTGCAGCATCAGCATTCCTGCTGCTCAGCTCAGAGGTCCTGTCTTATCTGCTCTTATGGGAAATACTGGTCACAATGGGGGGGGGGGGGGGGAAACAGTGCAGGAGAAGAGCTATTGGTTAAAAATGAATGATTGTGGAATATGCAGAGGGCCAAGACAATGTAAGCTTACCTCATATACATAATCCAGAATCTCCAAAATGGTAAGAACGCTGGCTCCTATAAAAAGACCCATCTGCCCGCCAATGTCCCCTGAAAACAAAAAGTAAAAAATACTATTTTTTTTTTCATGTGAACTGAAGACTATTTAACTTTATAAATATGCTTTATTTCTGACTGAAACTGTGTTTAAAAAATATAATGTATGTTCATTGAAATAAAGCTGAAATCAAATAATCTCACACTTTTACAACTAAAATGAAAAATAGATATGTAAGCTTGGTATGGCAATTAACTGAAATAAATGAAGTTAATGTTAAGTGCTAAAATTACTAAAACTAATTTTAAAGGTCCTGGTATTCAGATATAAAGCGAAATCTAAGAACTAACTGATGTTATGTCATTTAGAACAAAATCAGGCCAAAACTAACTTCGTTGGAGTTAGTTTTGAGAGTTAGAAACAGCTTGCCAAAGCCAATTTTCTGGAAAAGTCAAAAGTTTCTGCAAAAATGGGCTGGTAAACACTTTTGTACAATTGAGGCTCCAATTTATTTCACGTGGCAATCTTTTCCACTTCATTTTTCCTGTCCAATCCCTGGAGGTCAGATGTCCTCCAATGAAATCATGAACACACTGAATGGAGAACTGCTTTATAGTAGAAAATTACGAGACATTGTTTTGCATGTTTGATACAGTAAAGCCGCTTGATTTTAAGCATCTATTGAATAAAGTGCTGCAAATAAACGTGACTTGATTCTGCTAAAGTGCTGAATTGCAGAGCTTGTGCAAAAATATCCATGTTGCGATCATATGCTTTCTGTTTTTTTTTTTTAATTTTGTTATGTGTTTATTTGTTATTGAGAGAGGAAAGTGTCTTTATGTTGATGTTCAATAACAGTATGTCTGGTCACATATTTTCAAAACTACGTTTTACCTCTAAGTGAAGAACAAAAAAGAAATTTGCCGTGGGTATACTGGAACTGGAAAAAAAAAATTGAGTGATATAAGCCTGTTTGGCTGAAGTGATTTTTGCAACAACAGCAACAAAAAAAAAAAAAACAAAAAAAAAACAATTTATGTGAATGTGTAAGTGTGGTGAGCAGGACGGGATTGATAATGAGCGACACCTGCGTGACACACTGGTCTCGAATCTCTCACGGAGGAGCGTAGGCATAAAAGGAGGAGCGGCGATCTGAATGACGAGAGAGGACCAGGCCTGGACTGTTTTATTTGATGACAAACATTTTCTTCGTAGGAACAATGTGAACCAAGGAATTGTTCACAATAAGACCAGGAAAGTGCATTAAGAAAGTAAATAGTCGTTTTCATTTTATATTGATGTCAAGCTTAGTTCAGAATCAGATACACTGAAAATTACAATGTATAGAAAACAATGTGATAAAATGAAGCATAAGAGACCCACCTAATAATCCTGCAACGTCATACGCTTTTTTCTGTTCTATTGTTTCATAATTTAGAGCTTCGAAGAAGATGTCCAAAACAAGAAAGTTGTCTCTAAAACAAAAGGACAATAAAATAGTTATGTGTAAATCCTACCCTATCTCACGACCATTTCGTACGAATTCGACGAACGATTAAAAAGTGTCTAATTCGTACTAATTTGTACGACCTCATTCGTACGAATTCATACGATTTGTCTAAACCCACGTGATGGGTAGGTTTAGGGGCGGGGTAAGGGGTAGATCATTCGTACGAATTCATACGAATTGGCCAATTCGTAAAATATGTACGATTTAGCAAAATCATACTAATGCATGAGTGAGGTCGTATGAATTCGTACGAATTAGCCCCTTTTTAATCATTCGTCGAATTCGTACGACTTGGTCGTGAGATCGGGTTGGTAAATCATATACATTCATTATATATTTAGAATCAGAAAAAACTATATTGAAGGTGGAAAGGTTGCCAAACCTGATGTATTCTTCGGACTTGTCATATTTTCTAGATAGGTAGCGAGCCGAGCCCTTGCTGGGGATTTTAACCATGGACAGCTCTTTACCATAACGGGTCAGATTACAGGGAGTTTCACAGGAGCATGTGTCACCTGAACTTTTCTGAAGCAGTGCTGCAAAGAGGACACACATATCAGTTTAGAGCAGAAGAAAGATATGTGTGTGTGTGTGTGTGTGTGTATGAGAGAGAGAGAGAGAGAGAGAGAGAGAGAGAGAGAGAGAGAGAGAGAGAGAGAGAGAGAGCGAGCGAGCGAGCAGGTGCTCTAGCCCACACCTGCACACCCATTCTTCATTCATCAAACTAATGTGGAGAGATAACACCAGTGCTAAATAATCATCCATAAGATGCTTGAAACACACTCAACGTGTTGTTCAGATTTAATTTGGTTTCTGAAGGGCATCCAGAAGAGAGCACACACACTCGACCTCCCTGAGAGGAAGTATCATGAATGTCATGATCATAAATTGTCTACAATGAATGCACCATGTATTTAGCATTAGTGCCTTCTATTAAGAACAAAATTTAGTTTACATGCCACGTCACCGCCAATTTGATTTATATTATTATATGCAGATGTTGCAGTAAGGAAGCTACTTCACAATTTGTCAAGCCTCTCATATTTTAAAGTAGTTCAAGTAGTCAAGTGACCCTTTTGAAAAAGACTCAAACCACAAACTAGTTAGAAGCTGAAACTATATAATGAGCAATATAAATGTATATATTGTATAAAAATTATGTATATAAATTAAGCTGTATGTAAGCATAATATTTAATCCACAGTATATAAACTACTGTTCAAATGTTTGGGATCTGTAATTGTGATGAATTATCAGTGTTTTCCAATTGTAATTTTTAATATGTAATTTATTCCTGTGATGGCTAAAATTTCTGCATCATTACTCCAGTCTTTAGTCACATGTTCCTTTAGAAATAATTTTATATGTTGATTTTCTGCTCAAGAAACATTAATATCATAAAAAACGCTGTTCTGCTTAATTATTGTTGTTAAAACTGGGATACTTCATGATATTCGTCATTTGATTAATAGAAAGTTCAAAAGAGCAAGATTTATTTGATATATAAACTTTTGTTACATAACTGTCTTTACTATCACCTTTGATTTATTTATGTAATTTAATGTGTCCTTGCTAAATAAAAGTGTTCATTTCTTTCAAAAAGAAATGAAAAGATACACTGAATACAAATGAAGAGTTCAGATGCAAAAGCCTCTAAGTGTCATTTGAAATTTTCTTCTAAAATTATCATTTTTATCAAGCTTGTATATTTAAGTTCAGTAATTTTACTTAAATGGCAATGAAGATTACCTATTAATTGTCATTTAAGTGAAATTACTGAACTTAAATACACAAGCTTGATAAAAATGGTCATTCTAGAACAAAATTTCAAATGGCACTTAGAGGCTTTTGCATCTGAACTCATCAAATACAACTGGAAAACTGTAACAATAATTCATGTCAAAAATAAGTACCTGAATTTGATATTATTACTCATTATTATTATTATTATTATTATTAGAATAAATATTGTAATAAATATTCTAAAGTTATTTAATATGAATCGTTGAAATTTTAAAATAAATTTAAATAATGCTTTATGAGTAAGCAGGCATTTTAAGCAAGCTTTTTGTGTCTTAATAGGCTGTGGCATTTAGACATGTTCCTGTAATAGGGTGAGAAAATAAATCATTATTAAAGTAAACAATCAAGATTTCAGTCAGAATATTTGAATAGCTAGTGAATGCAAGTACAGTCTATTCTTTCGAGATATATCTGGATTTAGTTCAACTACCCATTAAATGGGGTCGAGTTTCCTTTTGACTGCGGAGATAATTAAATTTCTGGCTTATTAGATAAGGGCTATCATAATTGTACCGATACATCTCTCATCATCAACTTTTCATGAGCCGCTCCATTTACGAGTGTCATAAAATCAGTGGAACAAAATACCTACAGCGACCGATAACACCGTGAGAGTATCAGAGGGTAATGCACTACAGAGATACTCTCTAAAGAATGTCAAAGCACTGGAGAGCACTCTCCTTCTTGGACTGACCTGTTTCTCCCACCTCAAACCATGCACAGAATCATCTGTTTATCAAGGATTTAATTATTTGTGCCCACAACCTCCAGAGATATTACACTCCAGGGCGTTAGCAAAAATGAAAAATGCTTGCTTACCAAGTGCTTTGTCCACACATTTGATATTGCTGGGAGTACAGATATCGGCATCTCCTGAGAAACAAAATACATAATGACTCTGATCAATCACAAGCAAAATGATTGCTGTTATTTCACCGCCAGCCAAGGAAGAAAAAGTGTGAGTGGCAGAGAAAGAGACAGCGCGGCTCTGCTTTGTTATTCATCCTAAAATGATGGAAGGTAGTGTGTTACTGAGGGAGATGGGTTTGCTTTCACAACGCCTCCCTCATGACCATCATTCTAGGCCTAATTGCACCCAAAAAGAACTGATCCAAACCCTCCCTAAAGGCACATTAAAGGTCTAGCCCAATCCCCATCAACACACAATACCGCAGGAGGTCCAACTCGCCCAAATCATCAGGTCCAAATCAAAAGCACCACTGGTCTGAGGAAATATGCATGTCACCTAAGAGAAAATGGCCTTTGAGTTAATTCTTTTGGTCCCTCTTTTCAATTTGCATTATGGGAGATTGATTTGGAAACATTAAAGGAGAAAATCAGAGAAGCAGAGCTTCCATTAGAGCCCGGCCTCCAACAGTCACACGCTCTCTGAGAAGCCACACTGATAACAACTCAGGTGTGGTGGAGTTAATTAGAAAAGAGGTTTCTGGAGGGAGAGAATGTCCTCCACTCCATACGTTGTTGGTTTTCAAAAGTGAAAATTAATGTATTTGCTTTTTTGAAGTTTGCCAAATGCTTTGAGTGGAGCGTCACAAATCAGCAGCTCTGGGTCATTGGTGTCAGATTGCAATCGTTCCAGATCTTCCCTTCGATCGCCCGAATGAACTACTCGAGCTCCTCGTATTGTGTGACTAGACAGTAAGTTAATTTAGAGACTTGCATTAAGCTTTCGGCTCCACTGCCTGGAGCAAATTAGATGAGAAGAGTTTATTCATTTAGCATTTTAGCAATTAGCAGAATACATTAGCACGCTGATTAGGTTGAGTGGGAAATGAATGCGGCGGTGTAGCGTTACCCGGCATGTGCACCATCCTGCAGTTGCACTCACGCAGAACCTCAAGAGTCTCGCAGCGCAGGCGGCAGGCGCTGATACTGTAGGTATCGTAACCCGGGATCATCTGCTCACTGGTGGAGCGGCAGTTCCCCCAAGGCTGGGGCAGGTAGGTCAACTACACACAGAGAGGGAGAGCAAATGAGAAGAGCAGGGAAGATAAAGTGAGAGGGAGACAAACAGAAAAAATGCAAATTAAGTATGCATAAAAGCAGCGTTCTCAAGCTGAAGTGATTGACTAAGCGGTACGATTTTATTTTTCTATAATCTCTGTCACTTGGATGTACATTACAATATGGAGAGAAAAAAATCAGTCACTACTTCCATTTCAAGTAAAATTTCTCTATAGTTCTCTATAAATTTATCAGATACATAAGGTACAGTTAAAGTTGGGGTAGCCTACTAGGACTTGGACTGCAATTGAAGAGTTCAGATGCAAAAGCCTCTAAATGCCATTTGAAATTTTCTTCTTTAATGATGATTTTTATCAAACTTGTATATTTAAGTTCAGTGATTTCACTTAAATGGCAATGATAATTACCTATTAATTGTTATTTAAGTGAAATCACTGAACTTAAATATACAAGTTTGATAAAAAACATCATTAAAGAAGAAAATTTCAAATAGCATTTAAAGGCTTTTGCATCTGAACTCTTCAATTATAAATGAACTCAAATTTAGACGCATTTGAGCGGACTTGTACTTGAAGAGTTCAGATGCAAAAGCCTCTAAATGCCATTTGAAATTTTCTTCTAAAATGACCATTTTTATCAAGCTTGTATATTTAAGTTCAGTAATTTCACGTAAATGACAATTAATAGGTAATCTTCATTGCCATTTAAGTGAAATTACTGAACTTAAATATACAAGCTTGATAAAAATTATCATTTTAGAAGAAAATTTCAAATGGCACTTAGAGGCTTTTGCATCTGAACTCTTCACTTGTACTTGAAATTGGCATGGACACAGTAACAACATAAAATTAAGATAAGACATTACTAAATGTCTCCAACTCAAACTCAATTGTTTAAGGACCTGAACTCAACTTTGACTCGATAAGATGGACTCGGGCCCAACACTAGTTGAGAAGGTTGAATTTCATCATAGGTGGTACTTGGCCTGAAAAGTTTGAGAATGATTCAAGAGAAGGGTTATACCCTTTGCTCTTGACAGGATACAAAGGTCTGGAATCCCGGAGAGACTCCAAAGCCTAGCTGATGGATGTAGGGTGGCTCATCCTGACTGTGGATCTGAACACGGATTCCTGCCTCTAAAGATGTTTCATCTGCAAAAGAAATATAAAATAAAAATAAAACACAGAGGTAAGAGAGCAGAACTGCCAATATGAATGGGAACACAAAGATAAGCCTCACATTTCCCCTATCAATACAAATGGGGGAAAAAAAACAACATCACAAATATCAAAAATCTAACTTAACAGCTTGTGCAGGCACACTTCTGAGAAGCAAAAAATATGGGATGACTTTGCAACTTTCGGACCAAAAAAAAAAAAACATCTCTGTGTGGCATAATAACTCACTTGTCTCTTTCCAGATAGGCAGATATTCATCCTGCTGGATATCCAACATAATCTCCAGCCCGTTTCCCATTCCTCCTTGTTTTGTCTTCCTGGAGGTTGTTTTGTTGCCATTGAAAGTATAGCATTTCCCATATCTTGTGTAGACCTATGAAAAAAAAAAAAAAAAAACAACAACACAAATGATTCATTAAAAATGTCATACTCTGGCATTGGGGATGCCATAACAACAAACAAGCTTCAATATTTAGAAGCCATAACCTTTGTTATTATAAGATGCCTTTTTAAGATGCGTATGATTAATTGGGGAAAAGACCACTTTAAACATCAAGAGTTGTCAAATCAGACATTCATTAAAAGTTTAACAATGTATCACCTTGTCAGTAGGCATTTGTATTTGGAGACATAACAAACAATGTTTTTCTGTCTCATTCCTGTCAATTTCATTTTCAATTGAGGTGAGACAGTTCTACAATCCATAACATTAGCATGCAATACGTTTGTTCCTCAAGAGGAAAATGAATTGTCCACATCCCCAGAAACATATCTGCCTCAAATGAAATCATCACATCAAAATAAATTGCTCCATGTCGGTAATATTGACAAGAGTAGACTAGATCAAATGCAATAACTTTTGAAATTTGACTTAATATTCTTCCATAAACCACAACCACTAAAAATAAATAAATAAATAAATAAATAAATAAAAGCATGCAATTTGTTATTTATATAAGTTCATGTCTTTCTTCAAGCAAAAGTGACAAAAAGACTATTATATTATTCAGGTACAATGCATCCTGACGCACAGGACTCAATGGAATACTCAAGAATAAAAGACAAAACCACTGACACATAAATGTCAGGAGAGAATGGATCAACAAAAAGCACAGGTGGATAAAAAAAGAAATCTTAGTGGGTGTACTACCTTGTAACAATTCGTCTAGTATTCACACCCAGACTAATTGCCACAAGATTTATATTAGGGAGCAAACCAAAGTCATTTTGTATCCACCATTTTTTGAAACATATAAAACATCTCCAGTTAACTGGCAGAGCATTCATTTTGTTCCCTATTAAATAAGAGATCTAGCATTAAATGCTTTTAGTTTTAAACTCAAGCTGAACGCTCATTGCCACTGCTATCAGTTGCATATGTTGTTCTCTTGTGGCGCGAGCGCAGTCTTCACTCGGATGCGCTCTTCAATCTATCGCCGTTGTGGAGACTCTCTATTCACTCTGGTGAAATCACTAAATAAAATGCACACAAACGTTTCCCTGCTTGATATAGACTGTAACCACTGATGAACATATTCAGTTTTGATGAGAAAAACAAAAACAAAACAAAACAATATACTAGCGTGGATTAGAACCTGCAACCTCTGACACACTTGGAAAAGGATCTACCACAAGACTATTTAAGAACTCAAATAACATTCATATATAGTCATGATATATACGCGCACGCTTCTGTCTCTGCGTGCATTTCATATTTGAAGAGTCTTTGTGCAGTTTACAGACACTATTCAATAACGCAATTAGAAAAATGTACTTATAATTATTAATAAATGACTTACATCAGCTGCATCCGTGTGCTCCTCGAAATGAAACAGGTAACTGAGGTAACTTTTCCAGGTTAGATTTGTGATAAACTGGAAGTTTTATCTTGAGCTATTTGTGGTGTCTTGGCTGTGCACAATGGAAACATTTCCACCCATTTCGTCAACAACCACAAGAAGGTATTAATTTTGTTTACTGCTTTTAGGGAAAGGTCCCATTCAGTCCACTCCTAACATTTACCCAGGTTCGACAACATGAGTTGATTAAAGATGACCAATCAGCTTTGTTATTGCGGGTTTGTATTTTTGACTGGTAGTACATTCTTTGCCATACTTCCATAGATCACTTCTCAAATTATGCCAATATGCAATATCAAGTAATTTTAGAGTTTTCAATCTCCCCAGATGTCCACTAAGGGGACTATGATGTGAATAGTGTAACATAGCTTCACGTTGACTGGACAAGAACATAATTTGGAGTTTTTGTCCTTGTCCTTTTGGTAGAATACCAAACAGAAAACTGTTCTTCATCACATAGTGGATGCGTGTAGGGTCCGCAAATTCATTGCATTGTGCCTTGTGAATCAGTTCTTGTAACTCTGGGTCGTTTTGTTGATCCGTGGCAATCTGAGTTAGATCTACTTACAAGTTGCTTGGTAGTACATTGGTGGCTTTCATTACTGCAATAATTTTCTGAGGAGTATGGTTATGCACTCTGGACAATACGTCAGGCACCACATTGCATTGACCTTTACGATACTATTGTGAAGTGAAAGCCTTGTAATCTCAATGTTCAATGGGTGAGGCATGATGAAGGCTTTGGGTGCTGAAAGACCCAACGCATTCTCATCCTTTAACGTCATATAGAACGCTATATGACAAAACAGCGCTATACTACACACATAGCACCCGTTATCGTTAATATAACACGTGCTGTGAGGGCTAAGTTTAGGTATGGGGTAGGGTGTGCGTGTCATATTCACGCTAAAGGATTTATAACGTCTTGGGTTCGCGTGTTATATTAACGATAAAGGGTGCCATGTGCGTAGTATAGCGCCGTTTTTGCATATAGCGTTCTATATGACGTTAAAGGATGAGAACGGGCTGAAAGACCCATGTCAGCACTGACTGGTCCGTGATAACTGTAAATGGTTGACCCTCCAAATATGGCCTCCACTGTTCTACAGTCCACATTACAGTTAAACATTCCCATTTCAGAAACAGTATGCCTTCATAATATACATAAGGCATAGGAGATGACCTTTTCTTCACCTGCTGTTTCCTGAGTAAGCACTGTACCTAAACCAACCTCACAACAAGCATCTGTTTGCACTGTGAAAGTTACATCATGCACATCATCTAAGCTATTTTCCCTTTCCTCATCTTCTTCTTCATCAATGTACAAGTTGCTGAATGTGTGTAACGTACCCAAATGGGTCTCTTCTGGTTATACATGTCTTAGATGAGAAATCCAGTTCAGGATCATATTCATCCTTTCCCAGAGCAGCCTGACTTGCCATACTAAAACATCTGAAAAATCCACTGAACACAAGAGATTATAAATGCCTACGGGTCCCTGTTCGGTGCCAATGCGTAATAATTTGTCTAGTATTCACACACGGACTAATTGGCACAAGATTTATATTAGGGAGGGAACTGCCGGCTAGGTTCTGTGTTAGTCTAAATACTCAGTAAGACAAGAAATAGATGCAAAAGTGAGTATTATTCATAAAAGAAAGAGGTATACCACCATCAATACATGATAGGAAATCACACATAGCATGCCCAGAGTCAAATGATTTCAACGAAGGAACAAGTCACACATCAACAACACTTTACAAAAGCAGTGCAAAAGTTCTTATCTGGATATAGGCAAAAATGACAAAGTCCATTCAGTTGTACTTAAGTGTAAGGAAGTCTGGAAATGCAATGGCTGGAATCAGTCCGGTATATTCCATCATAGACCATATGAGCAACTAGACTTTTCTCCTTGTACACTGACCCAGAAGATCACGAGGAGAATAGAAGTAAGTAGTTAAACAGTCCTTTTGAACAATCCTCCTGGATATTATCAGTAGGACTAAAGAGTCCTTCTACAAACAAGCAAACAAAAATTAACATCATACTATAAACACATAAAGAAAACACAGAATCTTACATTGACTGAGCAGAAAATCCCATAGATGGCGAGTCTGGAATCTAAATGGGGGATTATCACGCTTACGGGTTTCATGGGCGGGATTTGTCAATTTTGTGCATGTCCACTTCTGACGCAGTTCAACAATGGCTGAGGCGAAGGCTATATATGTCACTGCTCTGTTCCACTTTGTAAATCTAACCAACAACGCCAACCCTACTTAAGCTTTGGATTCCCGACTGAATTGAGTATAAGGAAGAAGTGGATTAAAACTTTAAAATAAAACAAGGTAGCACGTTTATTTGCAGCCGGCACTTTAGTGAATCAGACTAATTTACCAGGGATGACGTATAAATAAACTTAGTGTAGTCTGTCATCAGTTCGCCAGTGAGATTAGTAATTCAACAGAAGTGGCAGTGCACATCACTGAATCCGGAAGTACCACGTATCAGCGTGATAATCCCCTATAGACCTTATGTAGCCCCCCCCCATTTTCAGCGTTGCGCTCGTTGTCTTTTGACTTTCGGGTATGTATTTCCACAGCGATCTTGCATAGGTTTGAATGAACTGCTCGTAAAAAAATTCCCGTTCGACATTTGTTAAGACATCTGCTTTACAATGCTTATGATAAACATTACAATGCTCATGATAGCTTTTGTTAACTCTAAATTCACTTTAACAGTAAATCCACTTCACCAGCTAATTACTCCTCAACAGCAATGCCATAGAAATATACAGAACCGGAAGTTCAAAGACAATATTCTAAAGATGACGGCGCCCACGTTTCTCTGGTGCATAAGGTCTATAGTGGCCCGCAGACACCTTCTTCTTCCTTGGTGTTTTACGACAGTTGGCATCCAAAAAGTTGCATTACTGCCATCTACTGATTTTTATCTTGTCATTTCATACTCATATTCGTCCTTCCAGTCCAGTCCTCTTTAGAAAATAAAATAAATATTTTTTTTCCTTGTTCACTCTTACCATATTCTAATATATTTTTAACATTATATTATCCTATACCAATTTCTTAAAAATTATGTTTCAACTCTTTTGCCTTTCTTGGGTAAATTTCCTGCATGACATAAAAATGTGACTGACTGTTTCCTCCTCTTGACATTCATCACATAGTCCTGTGGGATGTTTTCCTAAAATACAAAGAGTTCCATTTAACTTACTATGTCCAATTCTAAGTCTTGTTATCATAACTTGCTCTTTCCTTCTATTTGACATCTCTCTTACAATACCTACTTTATTTTGAATCCTGTAGCCTATAGATGTCTTCCTTTACTTTCCTGATCCCATTGACATTGCCATATTTCCATTACCCTTTTCCACTCTAGATTCTTACCTTCTGATTTTGACAATTTAATTTCTATGTCAATATGCTCTTTTTTGATGCATTTTTTGCCAATCTATCAACTTTCTCATTTCGGCACACAGACACCATTCTGTTCATCTTCTTTTATCATTTCCTTACTGATATCCTAGATCAATAAGCACACTACCTCCCCCTAGTGTCAGGTAGTAGCTTTACATACCAAAGAGAAGCTAATGTGACAGGCCAAGACTGTTACAACAACCTCACAATACAGGAAAAAATCACTTTTCATTAAATATATTAAATAATAATTATTTATGACCTTTACTTCTTAACGTTTTCAGTTCCTATCTTTAGCTAACATGCCAAATCAAAACACTACCATAAATAGAAACAAAGCTTAATTTGTAGGATTTATTGAAAGCACAAACAAAGAAAGAAAGAAATGTTACAGTAGAAAGACTCTTGGCAAAAGTCCAGAACAGCACTGGTCTCCAACATACTTTGTATTATGGAAGCTGGTATCAGCATGGGATGAAATTAAAATTAAAAGTCTGTCCTCATTTATTCAACCTCAAATCACTCCAAACTCTATGGTTCTCTCTTGTGAGGCATTTAGAAGAATGAGGCTGAGCCACTCGTCTATTTAAAGTGGATAGTTTAAGTCGAAGAAGCAAAATTACTGAAATTGAAATAAAAATAAATTCAAGCAATAGAAATATTTAATACAAACACAAATGACCAAAAAAAAGACAAAAGCACACAAAGTTACTAAAACTTAAACTAGAAATAAATGGAGTGTCTATTTACACCAAGTGAAAAATCCACCTTTTGACAGAGGCTATTTGCACTAACTCCGCCCACCATAGACCAGTAACGCATAAGAAATGCATGCTGGTTTAAGATGATCTTTTCATCAGAGTGACTGACAATAACATTTTTTTTTTTTTTTGTAAAAAATCCACCAAATTTCTCCATCAGCTGAGATGTTCTGATGAGAAGAGACCATTAGGGGCCACACTTATATGTATGTAACACATGGCTGTTCATTTAGCAGCCTGCATGTGGATTCTAATCTCAGCTGGCTCCGTGCTGAATCAAAGCAGGGCTCTCTGAGCAATATGGGCGTGCAGTAATTGCCAGCTGCAGCTGTGGACGACACACACCACACAGCTCTAATTGAGGCTGGAGATAGCCAGTGTTTTCACAAGCAGACGCTGGTCAAACAGGGTACAAGAAAACGGATATAAACATAATTTTACATAATCAGACTGTAAAAGAAAACACACAAACACCACCATAAATGTACTGTTTAGTTCATATAAAGTGTCACACAAGTGTGTCAAATACATTGATGCAACATGATTAAGTAAAGCACTATATTTTATAATATATTGCATAATCCAATGAAAGAACATTTAAAAAGGTCAAAATGTTAAATGTGGCATTTAAAATAATCATATTAGTCAGCATCAAAGCCAGATTTTCAGCATGATGCCTTTTTGAGTGACATGAGGTGTATTAAATGTAAGAATGGACATTGGAGGCAGAGATCCGGCAAATTGATCGACTAACTGATTCAGTCCTGTTTATTGACTTTTATCTGGTCCGATAGAAAACCTGGGGACTGCATAGAAAGAAAAGACCTCTCGTTTCACAGTTTTGCTCTGCAACTTCAACTTTCAGGGGACAAACATTTGTTCCTTTTTTTGGGGGGATGGGGGGGGGGGGGCAATGGAAGCTTTCCCATCATGCAGCAGTGGAAATGGCTGCTGGCACATTCTCCTCTGCCTCATTTCTCTGCTTTAGAGCCCAATGCCCAGAGTGCCTCTGATTGATGGACCATTTTTTAACATCTTGTCCAAAGTTCGCAAAGGTAAACAGTCCAACATTTGTCTGTTCCCAGAAACAGCCATCCAGCCTAGTCTGTTACTAAATCCTCCAGGTGCACAACTCCCACTGTCCGATGAGTTATGGGCATTCTATTATACATTTAAAACATAAATCTAAATATTTTTAGCAATTTCTAAGCAATTTCTGTTGATACTTTAAATCAACACTGTTGATATTTGAAATCAACCCCAAACAAACACACCTCTCCCTTCATTTCTTCACCTCAGAATCCATGAATATGCAATGCAAGAGCTGAAGAGATGCAAAATAATGCTCCGTGAAAAATAAAGCAAAGACGACGAATGAAAAAAAAAAGAAAAAAAAAAAAAAAAGGAAGAGTTGGTTGTCAGTCACCAGCAGACAATGGCACTCAAAACTGTCCAGGTATAACAAAAGCATATCTTGTTTCTGTGAAACAAAGCAAAAAGGTTACTTAACGTAACCTCGGTTCTTTCTAGAAGAGGGAATGAGTTTGCTTACACTAGGCGAGAGCAAAGCTTGAGGGAGGAATTGTTCAGTCATTCCTGCTTATATTCAGTATACAGTGTATTGTATATGGTATACAGTATATTGTATATGGATTGAAACTGATATATATATATATATATATATATATATATATATATATATATAAATCCTTTAGCAACAGATCAGTGGATTGAAAGCATTAGTTCTTCCCAAATGTAAATATGTCATTACAAAATAAATGCTTGTATAAGTACAGAATGTCCATTTTTGAATAAACAAATTTTCCATTCTTGCAAAAACTATTCTGAATGTAATGAATTTGCTGAGATTGCAGTCTTCCCAGAGGTGGGGAGTATAATTTTGTTGTGACAAACATATAATATTTGCTTACCTTTGAAACCATTTCACATTGAACCACTAACCCAAGCTTTCAGTTGCAACCTTTGTTGTAGTAACGCCTGACTGCAAAGCATTTGCATAAATCTCCCCTTTTCACTAACATCCAACTTAATTGGGCTTAATATCTAGCTATTAACTGTCCTCAGCTACAATTTCCCCTCTAAAATTGCTTTGTTTCTTTCCACTTCCACTCAGTTTGATGTGCCTTTACTGTCTTTCTCTTCCTGGACTGAATTTCTGCAAAAAGATGAAGTAAAACCCAAAGCCTCTCATTTATGGCAGGTATATGACAGATTCCACTCTCGACTGGTCTTCAATTATCTAGGGAAGCTACATAAGAACTTCAGTTTCTTAATATGCAGGATGTGAGTTGGACAGACTGAGAGTTTAAAATTCAGTTCTGGTGTTTGAAGGATTTGAGCTAACTGCCTCATAAGAAATTTGTACGGATCAGAGTGCTTGAGAGTGTAAATGTATCAGTCATTCCCTGGTCCTATAAAATGTGGTGGTTTGATTGACAGGATAGTGATTTAAACATTGACCCAATCGATATATCTGAAAGGTTCTATTGCTGACTGAATGTTAAATTATTAGAAGTTAAAGGGTTAGTTCACCCAAAAATGAAAATTAAGTCATTAATTACTCACCCCCATGCTGTACCAACCCCGTAAGACCTTCGTTCGTCTTCGGAACACAAATGAAGATATTTTTGATTAAATTTGAGAGCTGTATAACTACCACATTGGCTCCTAAGGGACTGCCTCTTGACGGCCCAGAAAGTCAATGAAGAAAATGTTTAAATATCCCAAGTGACTACCGTGGCTCAACTATATGTTTATCAAGGGACGCGAATACTTTTTGTGCGAAAAAACAAACAAAAATAACGAGTTTATTCGACTATTTCTTTTCTTCCTTGTAGGCCAGAACGAGACTTCCTTAGATTTCCACGACGCATGCGCGAGAATTGCGATCTGAAGTAGTGTAAGCTGGTGTAAGCAGATCGCAATTCTCGCGCATGCGTCGTGGAAATCTAAGGAAGTCTCTCTCTGTCCTACAAGGAAGAAAAGAAATAGTCGAATAAACTCGTTATTTTTGTTTGTTTTTTCGCACAAAAAGTATTCGCGTCGCTTGATAAACATATAGTTGAGCCACGGTAGTCACTTGGGATATTTAAACATTTTCTTCATTGACTTTCTGGGCCGTCAAGAGGCAGTCCCTTAGGAGCCAATGTGGTAGTTATACAGCTCTCAAATTTAATCAAAAATATCTTCATTTGTGTTCCGAAGACGAACGAAGGTCTTACGGGGTTGGTACAGCATGGGGGTGAGTAATTAATGACCTAATTTTCATTTTTGGGTGAACTAACCCTTTAAAGGTGTCCTTGTAAATAATCTGGGGTGCGTTTTCCAAAAGCATTTTTATTCAGCTATGTCCGCAAGTATAAGTATATAATCGAATAAGTATATTCGTTGCCAAACTAGAAACCAAACAGATGTGACAGAACCCTGGCACTAACACCTAACCATAACCATAACAAAGAGTCTACTGACAGTCTACTACAGCTTACTAATACTCTAATGACATTTAGATTACATGTAGTTGAATAGTTACTTATAGTTAGTA
The DNA here is from genome assembly GCF_988280905.1 of Pimephales promelas. Lineage (NCBI taxonomy): Eukaryota > Metazoa > Chordata > Actinopteri > Cypriniformes > Leuciscidae > Pimephales > Pimephales promelas. The sequence continues at coordinate 27,926,801 of NC_142775.1, read as the reverse complement.
GAATGTCTAAAGTGGAGTATCGAAATAAAGTGTAACCCTTACTAAACCAAAACGGTGTGGTCTTGCTACAATTAATTCACGCCAGGCTATACCTTAAAAATTCGCTGAAAACTATGTTTTAGGCAACTTCAACTATAGTGCAGAAAACTCGAATTGCAATTAATTTTGACATGTCATTACATTAAAGAAATGCACAGCAGATATAAATACTGTGTGAAATAGTCTTATTATTAAATGTCATGCAAATACTGCCTCTATAGGCAGCTCACTATAGGTTTTAGAAGAGTCTTTCTTTTACCTAACATATCAAAATCTTCAGAGTAAACGGTTGAGACTTTTAAACAGTCAGACTAAACAGTTGAGCCAGAAAGTGCCGTACAGCATTACGCTCCATTAGTTCAGCTTTTGTGGGCAGCCGCTCATCTCTGCATCTACGGTATCTCTTTGGCAGGCTATCAAACACGTTATATTTATTGTATCAATTCTTAACTTCATTAAACAACTGACTGGCAGTATCTTTTCCTAAGCAGCTTATCCCTCATGCACACCATGCAGAAAAAATGGGCCATGTCTCGAGGACTTATCGACAGCGTTTTACACTTGTTCTGAGAGGATTATCACAGTTCTTTATCTTTCTGCATCAATCTGAGGTGGAAATGCTCACACATCCGACACAATCTGACACTCACATAAGACATTTCAACACAAAAGTATGTCCCTCTCCAGTGAGAAGAGCCTCTCTATTGTCATTGTTCATAAGCTGAAAAATACATCAAGTAATCACAGTAAAGAGGTCTATCAGTCAAACATTTCAAGGTCTAAGGGAGCATGAGAGCGTCATAATAATATAATGAAGAAATCCTTTCAAGATAGCATTAAAGCTTTCCATTACAATATAAACTGAGAATACTAGCTGACATATTGTGGCCCCTTAAATGAATATTTTGGGTTAAAACAAGCTATTGAAAGCATCTGCATGATGTTCTCACTCTTTGCACAGTTTATGAAAATAAAAATCATGCACTTACAATGCATTGACATGCTTTTATGTAATCTTTAGGTAAATAGAAATTGCCAAGCAAATGTTTTTGGTTCATAGCTAGCAGGTATGCCTATAGTGGATTTAGATGTGTGGATGTATTTGACTCCTGCACTCTTCTTTAAGGTGGGATGTCATCATGACTTATTCTCAAACTGTCGCTGTCCTCCTCAACACTATCATTTAGACCTCTACAGAGACTGAAAAGTGAAGCGAATGAAACACTGAAGCATCCCTCTTTGCTGCCGCACCATTTAACACAGTCTCATCCCAAAAAGTCATATAACTGACGTCTTGGGACGTCTTTTGACCATACGTCAATATCCGCCTTTTTAGGGCCCCCTTAAACGTCGGTAGATGGCGATCCCGGGCTGTCATACAACTGACGCTTTACCTTTAAAGTCAGTTAGGTTTAGGGTTAGGTTCAGGTCTGGGGTAGAGTTAGGATCCCATAACCTCATCTACCGACGTTTAAGGGTACCCTGAAAAGGCGAATATTGTCGTATGGTCAAAAGACGTCCCAAAACGTCAGTTATATGACGTCTTGGGATGAGATCGGGTTGCACCATTAAAAGGCACATACAGTAGCCTAATGATAATCTCAAGGGACCCCGAGGTAAGCTTCCATCGTTCCTGTGTCTACATGTTGGAACATGCCAGTTAGCAACAGAACTGGGTTTGGCCGCAACTCTCTTGACCTCGACCACAAATTTAAACCACTCTCTCTGAGTCCAAAAATAAACACTTATTATAGGTGTACCATGGTGATTCACGATTCAGGATACTGACTCCAGTTCTCATAATATGGTTTCGGAACGAGATTCTCCAGTGTTGAAGTGCCCAGAGAGAAACACATTCACTGGCAAACCACTGCAAATATAAGCAGGAAGAGTGCACTCGCTGGGAGATCGCCATCACACCAACACTGGAGAATCTCGCTCGTCAGAGTGGCAACAGTTCAGAGATGGCTTATGGAGTAAAGAATAAATTTGGCTCCGAAGCGAAAACATATTTGCAAGTTGCCGGCGTCATCCTTTATACCCATGAGGTGGGGTGGAGTTGCGCTATGAAAATTCCACAGACCCATGGTATTGCTTTGCCATTGGCTCGTTTTGTAATACTCTAAATTGATAGGCTTTATAAGCAAAACCCCATTCGTCGTCATCCGACGATACTCGGAGTGACAACGAAAGAGAACTGATGATACACTCTCTGCCCGAGGGTGGTCAGATAAACTATTTTACTTGATAGTCTGAACCGGAGCTCAGCTGAGTGGGGAAATTTGCAGCTGTGCAGCTTGTGTGGGTCTGCAGACCATGAGAATTATTTTTATTTTTTTTTTATTTTTATTAACCATCTGCCATATGGGCCATGTTTGGATTTACTTGTCTCCTTTTCTCCACATACTTTACCACTCAGTGATTGTTGACCGTGCCTGCAAATAAGCAGCAGCTGTCACCTATGTTTTTGAGGCGCACTTTGTTTCCTTCAGTTTTAATTAAGATTTAGCTGAAAAGTAAAGGCAAATAACTTCCTTAGGTGCTATCAGCATGACACCTTGTTCATATTAAAATGGTAGGAAAATATAAGTGAATTAAGTACCCTGGATGTTCGTGTTTTTACAGCCTTGGGATTCAGACAGCATACCAACACTAGACAAACAGGTTTAATGTTTTAAAAGTGCTCAGAGTCCAAAAGTATTTGTGACAGTGTATTGAATGTCGCTTCTCTCATGTAAATAAGACATGTAACACTTGATTTATTCACAAGGTGGTGCAATAGCCACAAAATAACATACTGTATAAACAAAACAAAAAAATAAATAAAATAAAGTATTTGGGATCTGAAAAGTCCTGGTCAAACGGGGTTGAGCACACTACAGTGTAATCAGATAAAATGGAAACCACGAAAGCTTGATTTGATGTGAAATGTTCGAAAAAATATAAGCCTGTCTGTCCAGAGCTTTCACCTATCCATAATGGGACTTTGCCTGAATTTCTGTCTCTTCTAAATGAAGAGATGTATCAGAACTGCTGGTGTGCTATTAGTGGTGTGGAGCAGGGCCATCCTCGCAGATGTCCAGCATGTGGACTCCATGCTTGCCAAATTGGGATCACGAGATGGCAAGGTACTCCAGCAAGGCCACTAAGGCTCCCCAGCATCAGGGCCGAATGGATGGTCAATACTCTCTTTCCATAAAGAGCTGCTAATAAGCTTAGCTTTCTCAAATACACATCTAAAAAAGTTTCACACTGCTGACTTGCAGCTGTTTGATTTGCAAGTTTATCTGGCAAACATGTCTTAGATGTTTTTTTTTTGTTGTTTTTTTTTTTGTTTGTTTTTTTTTTCCTAATTCCCTGCTGAATGAGTGACAGATGTTTTTGTTGGTTGCATTGTATGGCAAAAGTACAAGATTCAACATCAGAGCCTCTTACAAGCTTTCAAATGATTTGGAGTCCTGAGCACAGACGACAAATGGAAGAGGAATAGACATATGAAATATGTTTTTTATGGTCTGTCTTGTATTTTTCTTTCTTACATTTTTTAATGAAATAATATCCAGCTGGAGTGGTGCATTTTCTCCTCTCATTTTTTTTTTTTTTTTTTTTTTGGAGTAAGATATTTGTTTTGAAATAAATTGTATTAAGGAGAGGTGCATTAAAATTGGATAGAAAAAAATGAATTTCAAATAAATGTTGTTCTTTCTATTCATTAATGAATCCTGAGGAAAAATCATCACAGTTTCCACAAAAATATTCAGCAGCACAACTGTTTTTTTTTTGTTTTTTGTTTTTTTCAGAATTGATAATAATAATGAAAGCAGATCAGCAGATCGGAATATTATAATAATTTATAAAGGATTATGTGACATTAAAGACTAGAGACTGAAGATTCAAATTACTTTTTAAAATATATTCAAATAAAGAGTTATTTTAAATTGTAAAAAAAAAAAAAAAAAAAAAAAAAATCACAATATTACTGCTTTGATCAAATAAATGCAGCCTTGGTGAGAATAGCTTTGAGCTGATAAGCACGTTTAAAATATACAACCTGTCTTTCCTGCGACAACAGAGCAGAAATATTGATGGCTTATCTTGCATTACACATTTTTGTCCAATCAAAGGCTCTTGTGATTTTTAAGGAAGTTTGTTTCAGAAGAAAAAAAAGTTAATTATGAGATAAAGTTTAAGATAAAAAAACTAAATAAATTAAAAAAATAAAGACTTTTGCAAGAAGAAATTATTGTGAGTTGTAAAGTCACAATTAATTGATATGTACCCTTTGTATTTCAATAGGAAATCCAACAAAGGATGGAAAACGTCACTTGTTAGGTAGATATTTAAAAGGAATGCAAACAGAAAAAAAGACTGTTTTGGTGTCAACAAAAATGAAGGAGAACACCAATGTCTATTCCATTCCACTGTAAAAACAGCCTCTCTTCCAGTCTAATTCATGTGTTATTAACATGCGTCAATAGCGCTGAACTATTCCTAGCCAAGAGGGTGTCAAATAATGTTCATCTGAAAAAATTGCCTTGCTTGGCATTTGCATTCGGCGCAAACATCATTTGAATTTTTCATTTTATAAAGGTTCTTTATGATTTTGCATAAGCAGTAGCAATGACAAGTGTTGGTTAGCCCTGATTCCACCTGTGCGCTGTGCAATTTAGAGGGGTATAAGTGACACGAATGCCCTCACTGATAACTTCAAAACCTATTTTTTTTTTTTTTTACCATATTTTTTTTTTACCATCAAACGCTGACATGAGAGGGAAGTTAATAGATTGATTCACCTATGAGCCCCAGACAGTCTGGAGCTGAGCAACATGCTTCAGTATCTTCCCCTTCATTTGGACTGAATGACATTAAGATTTTGCTCAATTAATCTGATGCACCAATCTAATTCATTATGGAGCTGTGAACAACTACTGTAGCAGGGTGAGAGTCAGAGTCATGTTGAATTCCAGAGAGTTTGATCTTGTTTTGATTATTTTTTCAATCAAATCTCAAGGTCGTGAAACAGGGGACCAGGGAAATGGAAATCTATCCCTTGGTACCCACCACAGCAGCTGACAGATTTTGCACAACTGAACCTAATCACAGCAGAATACAAAACATTGCATTTCATCACTGAATGCATTAACAATTCCCAATAGCACACATTATATATGTAAACAGCAAAGCGTGTTGGCGGTGAGATAAGAAAATGCTTCGATTTAATGCTTTGAGATGGTAATCTTGATACACAGGTCTATTACATGTTAGTGAGGGCATGAATTTGCAAGTCACAGGGATTTTGTCATTTTAAAAATGTTTAACTGTATCAATTAGTCTCTGGTGAATCAATTTTTTTTTTTTTTTTTTTTGCTAATAACCTGAATCTATTTTGACTGGTGAATAAACAAAGGACAGAGGTCTGAAAATATCCATAAAAATTTGATTTAGAATGCGAGACGAAATAATTTACCAAGCTGCCAGGCATATGCAAGCTCTTCTCTCTCTCACTGTCTATCTCTGTCACTTGATGTGGACATACTGTCCTGTAAAAGGGGAGCTGACAGAATTTTATGTGACTGCCTGAGATGAAGGGACATAATTAATAATGGTCTAGGTCCAGTATGGCATTCAATTCAGGGTTTAATGAATCAGCTTTAGTGTCCTTAGTTCACCTTGCATGGTTTAACATTTGCTATTATTTACCTTGCTCTTGTTTTTATATTTTCAGTTTTCATTTCATTTAGAATGTTGGCATCAGCATCTACGAACTCAGGCATGTGTAAGTACCGATCTTTTATATCGGAACACAATTGGTTAGATGTGCAAGTAAGTGAACAAAAATGCCATAAAAAAGAATAATAAATATAAAAAGCTAAAATGGATCTAAAACTGATGGAAGGAGTATTTGAAGAGTTCAGATGCAAAAGCCTCTAAATGCCATTTGAAATTTTCTTCTTTAATGATGATTTTTATCAAACTTGTATATTTAAGTTCAGTAATTTCACTTAAATAACAATTAATAGGTAATTATCATTGCCATTTAAGTGAAATTACTGAACTTAAATATACAAGTTTGATAAAAATGATCATTTTAGAAGAAAATTTCAAATGGCATTTAGAGGCTTTTGCATCTGAACTCTTCATTTGTGAAACCTGTTTGAAAACAGACATTATATTTCAACACTGTTTGGTGATGAAAGTGGTGCAAAAACAACACACAGCATGAATGCATAGCAATCAATCTACCCCAATGAATCTTCAAGGTCTTGGCTACACCTTGAGGTTTACACACACAGTGCACATTTTTAGAGGGTATGCATCTTTATTGATGTGTGTGTGTGTGTGTGTGCGTGTGTGTGTGTGTGTGTGTCTGTGTTTGTCTTGTGGTTGGTTGTGGGGGACAGCGAATATATAGATCAATGAGGTTAGCTTCCCTGAGTTGCTCTTTGTCTGGTGGTAATGCTTTGTGCAGAGGTGGCAACTCCAGGGGGTTTAAGTCAGACTTCTTATACTGACGTCCAGGAGTTTGTGCTGAACTATACAGATATAGGGACATAGGGAACTATAGGGATACCTGTGCAAGAGCTAAAAGATTTCTAAAGCAGCCATGTCTACCTCCTCTATAGCCCACCACCAGCAGCCAACCTCTGGTTTACTTAATGGGTCATTTTTAAACACAGCAGGGCCCCAAACACACCAATGAGACTGCTGTATCTTCATCTATCATTCCTACACTTCTCTGTTTTAACTATAAATCCCAAACCTCATTACTGACACTTTAAAATGTATCTTAATTATTATAAATCTGTTATCACCTCCAATACACAGTATATATATATATATATATATATATATATATATATATATATATATATATATGCTGGTCTTAAATAAATGTCTAAAATGCTAAATTGGATACAATGCAATATTCAAATTCACTAAACAACAGAATGTGTAATGCCTAGGTTTTCTTAATAATTTCTTAATCTTAATTTCTTATTTTTTGCACTGTTAATATCATCAAACAAAATTGATGTTTTCTTAACAAAAATGATGACATTTTAGTGTAAAATTATAAGGAATTTCAAATGAGGAAATAGTGAAACATTTTTCAAAAGACAAAACCTATGACTAAATATATACAACACATTCTCACCCCAAGGCGTCACCTTTGACCATGCTTCAATATTTGACGTTTTAGGCGCCCTTTAGCGTCACTTATATGACGCGATCCGACGGCGTCATCTAACTGACGCTAAAGTAAAGCGTCAGTTAGAGGACGCGGTTAGGTTTAGGTATGGGGTGGGGGTAGGGTACACGCGATCCTAGGGCGTCATCTAACTGACGCTAAAGGGCGCCTAAAGCGTCAGATATTGAAGCATGGTCAAATGCTTCCCAAGGCGTCAGTTAGGTGACACCTTGGGAGTGAGAATGGGCTGATATATAATACATTAACAGGACTGTCTAAAAATGCAAATACAAAATAAATAATAATAATTCATTGCTCATGGTGGCAATAGATAAAAAAAACCAACATATTATCATGAATTGCACAATAAACTTAACCATACACCTTTCATTGTACAAACCACAGAAGTAGTTGCATCAGTCTTGCTCAAAATTTAAATGAAGTTTGACCCTTAAAGTGAAATATCCAGACAGAAAATTAACAGGTGTGTGCCACTTTCTTTCCTCTTTTGTATGTCTTGAAGTTCTTTATAGGATTTCAAAGAATATGAGTAGTAAATTGGATCAAAGATATTGGACAGCCTGAACCCTTGTGGCTCCTTTGTCCACTGCAGACACAGGAAACCCTGAAGAGAATTTCAGCCATGAATCTCATTATCACTCCAGAACATACAGCCCATTCTCATTTGACCATGCTTCAATATCTGACGCTTTAGGCGGCCTTTAGCGTCAGTTAGATGACGCCCTAGGATCGCGTGTACCCTACCCCCACCCCAGACCTAAACCTAACCGCGTCCTCTAACTGAAGCTTTCCTTTAGATGTTTCCAGTTAGATGACGCCGTAGGATCGCGTCATGTAAGTGACGCTAAAGGGCGCCTAAAACGTCAAATATTAAAGCATGGTCAAAGGTGACACCTTGGGGTGAGAATGCGTTGCAACATATATATCATTATCCAAACCACATGCATCACCTGCTGACAAAGCTGATTCTTTTGATGAGTTTGTATTTTGGCAAATTACATGGGATGCAACAGATTGTGATCTGCTGTTAGTAAGGGAGATTTCCTTCCCAGCCCACACAGAATGTACACCGATCTGTTCTAGTGTGCTGCTCATTTCTCTGTGACCTACAACCCCACACATTAGCTCTGAGTATATGATACTTCATAAAGAAATAAAAAAAAAACTCACCCTTTCAAAATCCCAGTTTAATTAAAACTCAGTCTGTCATAGCTACAGTAATTCAAGGCCTCCTTTATTAAAAATAAATATATATAATGATGGAAAAAAATTAAAGGTCTCCTCTCCAGAGAGTCCTCCAGTCAGTGGGAAACAGTTTGCAGCAATACAGCTTAATTTCCCATGAGACCTTGGGCATTGCAAGTATTTAACAATGGGAGGGACAAGCCCATAGAGTGTAAGCAAAAGGTAGGTCTTTTTCCACCCCAACATCATCTGAGAGCCATCTCAGTGTTTTACTGCAGGATTGCACTTTTCATGACACCTGACCATAAAAAACTCTTTGGTACAATACAAACCGTGTTCCAACTCTGATCTAATAAGACCCTTTTGTGTTGGGGCACAGAGTACAAAATCAATCTGTTCTGCCTTCTAGAACATGCACAGTGTGCAAATATGCTAATGCACATGTGGAATCACCTCCACAGTATACAGGACCAACCCCTACGTGGGTAGAGTAAATATAACCTTTATGTGGGAAAAATGCGACACAGGTTTGGCAAAACGGGTTCCTTGCGAATGCATAGACTATGCAGAAAGGCTTTGCACCTCAAGCACAATGGATCCTTTGAAGAGCCTTGCAGTCAGAGCCTGAATGAGATTTGGTGCTGAGGGAATAGACTCCACTGGTACAATCCTGGGTGCTTCTGTACGCAATGGCAGCATGCCGAACAAACTGTTTGAAAAACATATCTAGAAATATATGAGTATAATATGCATTGTGGGTGCTATTGTTCCCTCAATCTACTTTACCAGAGGCTTAAGAGCTTCATGACTTGGCACTGTGCTGTTCTTTGGATTGTGGATATCGCTGTTTTTCCATGGAATCTGTAGAAGACGTTCCTCGAGCTGTGGTTTCGAAGTCAGCTTGACGTACTCTTTCTATCTAACGCATCTTTCAGTAACGCATCTTTCTCATAAATAATCTATTCAATGTTACTGTCGGACCAGCACATCTTTCATCTACTGTATGCCCTGTTACTGTCTATGATCACTATGTTGGTTTGGTTTGCTAGTACTATTTGCTAGTACTTGACTGGATGTTGACGTCCCACTGGATCTTGGGCTTGTCATTTTGGATATTTTAGCAGTGAGGTGTGCCAAGGAGTTGTTTGTGCTGTTCACTGTATTTGTTGTTGCCACCTGAATCTGTCTTCCCATTGTAAGGTGTTTGATCGTCTCTAGGGCTTTCTTGCACAGTCAGGGGTGTTTTGTGGCATTGTAGACCCCTGTCACTATTGATTTGGGGCTGAGCGCTCATGATTATTGCCTCTGCGCTTTCTCAGGAAATTTCCAGTAACGGAAGGAATTTTACAGTCAGTTGTTATCTAGGTCAAGCTATGGCATGTCCTGTGCTCCCATCTCCAACAAGTCTTTATTAAATACATTCGTTGGCATTACCAATAACTAAACATATGCAGAAGAGAAATTCTTCTGAAGATTTTTTTCAGGGACTCTTTCTGCAAGTTACATCGATAAGCCAGTTCATTGAGTGAATCATTGGATCCATTCCCTTAAGAGATTCATTCAAAAACACTGATTCATTAAAAAAAGATTTTACTTTACAAGTGTAATTTAAATTATTAATTCAACTGATTTGTTCTACAATACTGACTCATTAATGTCATACAATATACTATTTTAATTTGTTTGATTTTTTTTTTTTTTTTTTTTTTTTGGTGGAGTAAAGAAGACAAAGTAATTGTCAATAAATTATATAAAAGTTACCCATGTTAGTAAGTTACTCAACATTATTATGTTTTTTTTAATAATTTTTTGTCTGTAAAAGCAAGTTCACATCACATCAGTCCAATATCAAACACAACAGTATTCTTGCTTTTAATGCTTAAATTTGCATTATGCTAAAACCATTTAATGCTACAATCAGTAATGTCACAGGGACATTGCGACCAGGTGTGCGGATAGATAAAGAATCTAGGAAAAAACATCAACAATGCGAGCACGTAAAAGTATTTATTTGGTAATAATATGCCATTTTCTCATAAACAATCTGATTCTTTTTTTAATAAAGAAAGATTAATGCATGGCATCTGACATTCAGTCTGGCTTTCATTGATTTCAACAAATCATACTGGTTCAATTCAAGTAACAGCTGAAGTGCGGTGATCTTCTCAATGTAAATGTAGTGCAAAGAAAGCTAAATATTCCGTAACTAATCTAGTTCAACCTGTACAATGACTGAATCTTGAATGTGCTTTATAGAGACAATGAACTAATGCTCAAGGAAGAGGGTTATTTAGGGTTATGCTCAGATTTTAAATGCATCTTCATTCGAAAAACATCTGGTTATATAGAACACCAAGCTGAATGCAATATCAGCCCTTTGGGAGAAATATTGTTTTACTCACAGCGGCTAGAGCTCTTTGTTTGATGTATGTATTTCATGAAGAGTGTTTGACTCCTCTGGGCCTTATGTTATAGAACCAAACGGTCAATTATGAAGGGCCGCAGAGCATTTTTTATTAATGCGTGGAAGCAAATATCATACTAGATCAATCTCACAAGACTTATGTCAAATGTAGACATGTTCCATAGATAGAGCTGACTGAAGAATTCATGTGGGGATTGAGGTCTGAGATGAATGAATGATATGTATACAAGCTGAAATTCAAGCATGCAATTCAAAGAGGAAAGCTTAGCCGTTCCAAATATTTGCTTTTCATGCAGCTAGTGTTCTGACTAAGGCTTTCTATTCTATTGACTAACAGCATATACAGAAGACGATTTCATGCAATTCACCCACTCAGTAGGGATCTTTTTGAGGATATCAGGGGATTCAGGGATTTATGCAATAACTTGCAAGAAAAAAAAAAGTGGATGATCTTACAATGCAAAACATCGCAAAAAAAAAAACAAACAAAAAAAAAACTTGGGAGTTAGGTGAACTTGAATATGTGAGCTTGCCTAATCGTTGAGCCAACAAGTCGTCCACAAAACTCATATAGTATATGCGTTTCCCAAATCTACTATAAGTGCAAGTTCTGTTGTTACCAATAGAGTTCAATTGAACGTTTGACCATAGTTGGCTAACGCTACTTTTGGGAAATGCACATCAGGTCGATTTTGATATTGGTTTTATCCATCCCTAGCCTTGGGTGAATTACAACGCTTAAACAAATAACAAACCCTGAACTATTAGCTTGTATGTTTAGTCGTTGGGAGATAATGTCTTAATCTATGTGTAATACACTGCATGCTATTAGCGATGACACTGATCAATAGGTTCTTATAGGACATTCTAATCCTTAAATATCCAGTGGGGCATTCGTTTATCCCTCCAGTTTGTTCCTCACTGCCGTGTGCTGAGTGGCAATAGAGTGAACGTCTCACTCCCATCAGCTGTAAAGAGGGATTAAGTGATAGATTTAGAGCCATAGCCTCTACAAGACCAGCCAGAGGATCTTGAGCGAAACAAGACACGACCAGTTTTGTATTGAGAGTCCATTGACATTTACGAAAACAGAATAAAGCCCAATAAAAATAGGTAGTGAGGGGGAAAAATTATGTATTAACAAAAATGTCAGCTAAAAAAGTTATTTGTCAAGTCAGAAATATAATTTAATTTGACTTAAACAATCTATCTAAAATATCTTACGAAGATCAACTACATTTTATGGATTAGAGCAAAAGGAAATTGTTTCTTGGGGTAACAATTGCACCAATCTTACAATAAATGAAACTGGCAGATGAAAGCCATCTGTTATACTTAATGCTGACATTTTTCAGTTGAATATGTAAAACGATTCACTGGGTGGGGGGAACTACTCCTGTGTATCTGAATACATGACAATCTATAGTGGAGGATGGGAATAAGCAAAGCATCTGTCTTTAATTCCATCCCCAGTAGAACTAATATCTGTCTCTTACTGTTAATATGAAACAGTTAATATATAAAGCAAACTATATGCCTGTCACGCCTTGGTTAAGATGAGAGTAAGTGTATATATGAGGGTATATTAATTAAAGCGTAATATTGTAAATGCTGTGCATACATGCAATTAATAGTAATCCTGAACAAGGACTGTTGTACTCTAATACTGTGCTTGTAATGTTCCAGGTACAAGAGGGTTATTGTACACCTATAATTCAGCTTCTCCACAGTTGGGATTTTACAGTTTCCTTTAAACTGTAATGTGGAACATTTTTCAAGAAAAAACATGAGGTGAGTGGGTTGGGATATTGTTGGGGAGAAAAAAGGGCAAATTGTGTCTAAAAATTTCATTTCTCTAAATGTTCTCCGTAATGGACAGAGGATGATGAAAAGGTAGGTTTTTCCTAGATGGATGTGGCTTGAGTTGGGCATTACAACCCACTCAGTTTGCATCAGTAATCCTCTTAGGAGCACTTATGCCACATTAGCCCTGTTTTCAGCCCAGGAAACCCAGCACCTCCATTTCCCTTCTATTTTAGGAGACCCAAAAAATGGGCAGACAAATAAAAGAGCATAAGTGACGTTGAATTATTTTTCCAGGCGAACACCGCGTGCGACTCGACATAGAACTAACGTCAGATCTGTGGAGAGAGATGGCATATAAATGAATCGAAAAGCACAAAGTCTCTGCAGATCGCATTTAAAACTACTCCGAGCCTGCAAATTTGCAAGCAAGTCACGACCCCGGCGAGCCCTAAGTGCAATTTCTACGTCAAATCTTGCTCGCCTGCTTGTGTGTCTCTCCGTCACAGGCAATCCAAATTCCCCCATCAGCTGGGTGGCAGAAAACATGATCCCTGACAACTTTTCACATCAGCCAAGGATTAAGGAAGAGGGGTTTACGCTGGCCTTGCCAAAATCAGGGATAACATTTTTTGATTCAGCAATTTAAACTAATTTCAAGGCTGGCTCCGCAGCAATTTTCTGGATCAATGGAATGTCATAGTTGGCTTGGTCACCAGCCCTCTTATCGCAGGTGGCTCCAAGAGAACGTGTATATGCTAATAGCTGACGTTTGGATGGTGGAGTGGGGTGTATTTAGCACATCACAAATTGTCCTGATTCGAAGAGGCAGACTTTTTTTTTTTTTTAAATGATGTTGGAAAAAAAAAAAAATACTTGACAGTTTATTCCAGCAAATAGCTTGAGTCGTTTTCACTGAAACATGTTAAAAAGAACACAGCTGTGATCTGGTTTCCAGTTTCTTTGATTGCCGTTTTGAAACTAATTACATATTAACATTACAGCATAATTTTGCAGAATTAAACTGTCTGTTAAACTGCTAATGTAGCCAAAGCTGCTCTGAAAATGTCCAAGTGATTCCCTCATTAAACTTTAAGAATCGTGAAGCTATGTGAGTCACAAAGTCTTGACTGATAAAAGCAAAAGTAATGCAGAGTAAAAAGGGGGAAACCAAATTACCTATAGAAATGATGGCAATATTATTGTATATTATACATTATAAAATGTATATATAAATAGTATATAGTTAGCATTATATTTTTAGGAAGTGACTACTTCTCAATTCTATTAAAATATACTATAAAATAAACACAAATAAGTCAAGTTTCAGGTAGCACACACAAAATGAATATAGCTATTTATTTTCATATATACTTTCATTATTGTTTGATTGAAGAATTATGTTTTTTAAAGTAATAAATGATATGCAGTACTTGATTACTTTTTTTTCAGCTCCATTTGCCCTCTTCTCTGGGTCTTGAATTAAAAAAAATGTAATATAATTTGCCAGTTTTATTTACACTGTTGTTTTTTAGTCACATCATTTTGTAAACATAGACGTAGATATGAAACAGGAAGTGCTGACGACTTGTTTGTTTTTTGACAGTTCAGAATTGATTCTTTCTTTTAGGAGACAATCATTTTCTTTCTCCTTGCACTTTGAGCTTTAGAACTTTGCAAACCTTTTACATGCACAAATAGCTATATTATACACTTTATGGAACGAAAAAGAAAAAAGAAAAAAAAAAAAGAAAAGGGTACCTTAAATTTTAGCTCATTTCATCGCTGTGTAGTCACACCAAACAAAGTATGCCACTGTATTTCTTCATGATAGCAGCACAGACCACCTCAGGCTACATCATAAAACTGAACTATGTAAATAACATTAACTTCATTTTAGTGAATTCACTTCAGATAACATTTTGCATCGCAGACATGAGAGAGAATATATATATATATTTTTTAAAAGGACAGTCAGTCACTGTGGTTAAGGGTATGGCAGAGAGCCTTGAGGCTGTAAAAATAAATAAATATCTACAAATCATTTTAGTCAAGTGGCTTCGGGGTGTCACTGCTGTGTTATAACATTCTCGATTTACTGGAGCTGCGGGCACCTTCATTACTTTGAACACGAATAACTCAAATTTGCGTTGGAATCCTCAAAGTTATTGCATTTTGTGAACATGGAAAAAAAAAATAGATATCAATATTGTAATTCAGTAAATGTGTCATTTTAGACACATTCAATGTCCAGTGCTTCTGCTTGAAGTCAGTTATTCCTTTGTAGAAGTTAAAAACAAGAACAGGCCTTTTTTAGTATGTACCACTTGTGGGGCCATTTTTAATTATATTATATTATTTTAATTGTATTTAAATATTTACACTGTACTATTATCCTGTTCATGTTAGTTCACAAGTCACAGTGTGTTACAGTCGACATGAAACAGAAATTGACATAGTCTTTACTTGCCTATGATATCATGACTGCATATCTCAATGAAACGGCCTCTTGAACAAGAAAAAAAAAAGTAGGACAGGCCTTGATGTCCATCAGGAATAGATTGGATTGTTGTTATTAATTGCTATTGTACGATCTCATGTGAGTGACAGGTTGTCCCACCCTTGCAGTTGTAAACGCATCATCAATTGTTATTTGTTAGTTGATGTTAACTAATGTAGAAATTTGATTGTACTCTAAAGTTTAATATGTGTACACTACAGGAGCCTGGTGGAGAACTTGAGGTGTGAGGTGGTGCAGGATCAACCATCTGCAACTGAACTCCTCCAAGACCAAGAAGACTTCAGAAGGAAGAAACCACATCTCCAGACTGTGTCCATCGAGGGGGTTGATGTGGAGGTGGTTAGGACTTATAAATATCTGGGGCTGCAAATGGATGACAAGCTGGACTGGACAGCAAATATGGACACTGTCCACAGGAAAGGGCAGAGCAGTCTATACTTTCTGAGAAGGCTGGGGTTCTTAAACCTCTACAAAAACAAACTGCTGCAGATGTTTTACTAGTCTTTTTGTTTTACTTTTTGTTTTAATTTTTTACTGTGGTTGCCAGCGTCCACTATTATGCTGTAGTCTGTTGGGGAGGAAGCATCAAGAAGACAGACATAGGTCAACTGGACAGATTGAGAGCTGGCTCAGTAGTGGGCTCAGAGCTGGATTCTCTGATTACTGTGGCGACCCTGGACAAACTGCTGCCCATACTGAACAACACCAACCACCCTTTGCATAACACATTTATCGGGCAGAGGATTGTGTTCAGTGGCAGATTGCTGTCCCAGCCCAGCTCCACCAACAAACTTAAAAACTCTGGAGGTATAGACAATAGGACATTTTTTTTTTTACCTCCGTACTGTACTCTTTACTTCCATTTGCACTCCATCTGGACTGTTTACATCCATCTGCACTTCATTTGCACTTTTTATTGTTTTGCAGTGTTTTACTGTGGTTATTGTGTTATAAGTTCATTTTCTTTTATTTTTTAAATATTTTTTGCATTTTGTATTCTACTGGACACTTGAAGAGTTCAGATGCAAAAGCCTCTAAATGCCATTTGAAATTTTCTTCTAGAATGATCATTTTTATCAAGCTTGTATATTTAAGTTCAGTAATTTCACTTAAATGGCAATGATAATTACCTATTAATTGTTATTTAAGTGAAATTACTGAACTTAAATATACAAGTTTGATAAAAATCATCTTTAAAGAAGAAAATTTCAAATGGCATTTAGAGGCTTTTGCATCTGAACTCTTCACTTGAATCTCCATCGGGAATAATATAAAGTATATCATATCATTACTAAGCGAAAGAGATTTTTAGATTTATTTTCTGTTTAAAATCCAAGTTAAAACGCATTATTATGCCCATCACGACACATTTTTAAATATATGGTGGCAAATATTGGTTGATACGGAGAGGTTGGGGAGGGGGAGGGGAAAGATAAGGACTGGTGGAGGAAAGAGAGGTTAATCCCCCTGTTTAATCTGTAAGGGTATAGGAAGCCCTTATCTCCCTTTTTCTGTTGCCGACACACACTTTCTGCTCACCGAGGTTGACTGGTCGAGATCACTGAGCGGAGGTGCAGGGGAGGGTTGACTGCCATCCCTCATGATAGTCCCTCCGCCTCAGCCGGGCCCCAGACCCCGGCACGAACAACCACAACGCTGATGCTATCGGCTGCCCTGCGGGCTAAAAGCATGGTGTTTTTCCCTGAGGCTGTTTGTTTTTCAGTAGGAATGATGAGGGAGTATATCTGGAGGCCCAAGACTCACCATCAGCTCAAACATGGTCTCCAACAGACTGAAATAAGAGCTGAGAAAAAAGCAGCTCTAACTGAATAATAGGCTGAGTGCCTTTTCGAGACAAAAATGTACAGCTTGTTAAAGCGTCCAGAATGTCACTTCTATATCCATTTAAAAGGTGCTTCACAGCCTCTAATGAACCTTCTAGCTCAAAGTGTTAATGGTAATGCCAACAAAAGGTGTTTGAACATTTTTTCTTTGGCTTTTATTCTGGTAAAGGTACAGGAAGATATATCTATCTCCCTTGTGAGATAAGAACAAAGTTTGTTATGGAAAAGAAAAATTCAGTGGGTGGAAAAATGAGCCTCAATACGCTGTGTTCATTTTTTTTTCATATAAGGCAAACGTTCCGCACTGACATTACCCTTACAACTCTTATTAGTAGATGAGCATGAAATATGAGGGTAGAGATGAGAGTAGAGAAAGAGAGAGAATGTTTGGAAGTAGAAAAGGAAGAAATGAAAAGGAAACAGAAAAAGTGTTTGTGGTTGTCTCACACATCCGGTTAATGCTGTGGATTGCCCAAAGAAGAAATGTCACATCAACTCTCTTTTAAAAGGCCTACACCATCCGATTATTACCAAGGACAATGAACGAATGATTAAAAAAAAAAAACTACTTTCATTGCCAGCCTGAACAGTTCTAAGAATGGTAATGAACAGTTCAATTTATATTTCCACTTCAGCTTGGTTTGGCACACAAACAAAATCACAAGATCACAAACAAAAACTCATGATTTAATGCCTTCAAAAACTTCTAACTGGAAATGGACACTACTCTCAGAATATAATAAATTACTATTAACATTACCCCATATGTTTTAGCAACAAATGAAGCGGAAAGTGAAGTTCCAAAACAGGAAACACAGGAAAAGTGTGAACTGAAGTAGTAACACAAACACGGTAAATTAACAATATACAGCTAAAAACAACAAACTGATCATGTTAGTAACCATACAGACAAATGAGTGGCAGGAAATTCAAACAAAGTAATACATGTGACTGATGAAAACAAACTAAACGTCCATGAAAACGACACTAAGAGCAAAGAATATTTGTATCAATATGTATGTCTGATAAAGAGCACATATTTAAGATAGATTCTCTTAATTGCTGGGGTTTCGATCCAAATGTGAAACGAATTTCTGAAAACCGACTACAGAGAATGCAAAACATTGTGCATTTCCATCAACTGTGCTATGCTGATTATGTTCAGAGAGCATCCAGGTATGCAAAATGAGCTAATGGGAAAATCCAGAAAATCCACCTCAGCTTAGTGCAGAAACTTGTATGTGAATTTTGAGTTTATGTACATATCAAGCATATCCATTCAAGATGTATTGAGCAAAATCTGAAACAAATGAAACAAAGGAATTGAGAGGAAAATATTGAGGTGTTACAATTCAAGCAAGCCACCTGCTTTGTGAAAACGCAAACAGTGGGCAAATCACGTTTGGATTTGCTTGGATGCTAATGAATTTTGATAATGAATTACTGGTTATGCTCGGTAGCTCATTTTAAATGGGTTGAAAAGATTGTTCCAAGTTAATCTGAAAAGGCACAGTGTTAAGTCCAAATGGAAAATGTTCCCTGAATCAATTTTCGCTAAAACAGGAATAATAAAACCATTATGACAACCATATGTAAAAAAAAAAAAAAAAAAAAAAAAAAAAAAACATATAGCATTTCTCTCCCTTTATTATATGTTTATTCAAAAGGGAAAGTATTCTTTTGCACAATAGTGACATACTGTATATTGACACACATTATTTACATGATTTCACAGAGCTTTCCCAGCTTTGTTTTAAACTTCATGCCAGAAAGTAAAATTCGTCTGTATTCTTCAAGAGTCCTAGGCAATTTATAGCGGTTAACAAACCCACAAAGGCTAATGGCTGACATATTAAGTGATCATAAGCTTTTAATGGCCATTAAGTCTTAAACACTTGGAGAGATCATCTATTTAAAAATGAGCAGCTGAAAATAGCCAGCACAGCTGTCATCTTGCCAATCAGGGAGATGGCTATGAACCTCCAAGACCAACTCTCCGAAACTCTCCAACACTTTTCTACAGTAAATGAATACCAATCCGAAATCTTGTTTGAAATGAAAGGCACAAGTGAAAAGCCATTAGTTTAACACAACACTTAGGCCTATATTTGAAATAGTTTTTGACAGGATTTGTCAAAGTTTTGGAGGACATGACGCACAATAGTTTTTCTTAACAAAAACAGGCGCTAAAATAAGAATCATTAGTGCTAAATGACAAGTTTAGATTTATGGCGGCGGTGAATGTATACTGCCAGCCGAGCTCTTGTTCTTATCTCCTCCTGTGACAGAGAACACTTCCTGCATCTCAAAGGGCTTTAGATGAAGAGACACAAACCGATCACACGCCCACATAGTGTAAGTTCAGCAGTGCAGCACCCCCTGCTGAGAGCTCTGTGGAATACTGTCTCTCAATGATCACTACTACCCATCATGCAGTGCAACAGTTTTAGAGACTTTTGCCTTGTACATCAGTGATTGAGTATGTTTCATTCAGCACTGGTAATAGTTGCCTGTAATCGGTAACTGGTAATAGTTGACTGTAATAATGTGTAGCATTATTACAGTCATCATCATGCTCGATGATTACATTATATAATAAATGCATTTTTCACACCCCATGAGAGCAAAACTGTTTGTGTATTCAAGGCAAAGAAGCATTTTTTTTCTGACTCATTTCCCATTAGTATCTGGGAGACCTGCTCAGCACCAGCAGGCTTTCTGAAGCAGCCAGAAGCTCAGGCTGAAGACAGCCATACAAGAAGCACATCTTGTGACTTTCAGCTGTCAATATGCTTACTTTCCTGGATCAATTCATTTCCTTTTTCTTGGCCACTTCACACATTTCATCAAGCCTCATTTTAAATGCCAGTGGTTTCATCGATTTCCAATAGGGTGACTCATGTCTCTTGGCCAGAGCCGGGGCAGGGAAATTTTAACATTCACTCCTAACACACTCCATTGCACTCAGATATGCCGCAACTGTACACAGCCCTAGCGAGAGGGTGTAAAATGTGTTTAATTCAACCGTTACATGCCGTCTGATGTCAAAAATATCCCACAGACCACCTCGAGAAAATCAGACGATTGAGTGTGAAGGAGGTTCAACCTTCATGGTGTTCTAATATCTTTTCTTGTCAATGAAACGTTGCCCATTGACCTCCCGAAGCTGTCGGGATGGAGTGGACACCATAAGACATGTGGAGTGCAGGGTCAATCTCTTAACGAATGCTCGACATAGAAGCGCACCCAACAGCACTCAGAGCGGAGGCTCTGTCCAGGGGACATACTTGGATGTCACATCGTATAACATCACAGGAAGTAGGAGAAGGTCAGTCAGGGCATGAGTGCCTCAATGTAAGTCTTTGAGCTAATGGGGGGAGGGGGCTCTGCGAATGGACTAAGCCAAAACACAGTCCCTTGATGATTAGAGAGTGTGAAAATAGCCCTCAGATCACACCCTGAATCCATCAGACCCTTAGTGGGGAGAATTTGTGCCACTGCCGCTACCAGACAGACAAAGCTGCCCACACAATTAGTGTAATTGTCAGATTGAAAGCTTTACCGTAATTGGCCGACTGGCTGCTAATCTCCAAAAGAGACATCAGAGCTTTTGATTAATGTGTTATGGTCAAATGTCGCCATGGCCGATGAAGACAGGGAACATGGTCTTGATGCCGTCTCCATGGTAACGCACAAATGTTAATATGGTTCATCTCATTGTCTGCTCCTTCTGTACAGAAGTTGCTTATTGTCATTGCTTTATTGGGTAATGCTAATTGCCAATCCTTTTCGGTAACACTTTACTTGAAGGGGTGTGCATAGGACTAACATGACACCTTCATAATCATGACATGACATATGTTATGAATATGAAGGAAGTTTTAAGCATGTTTGTGACAACTGTCATTAAGTGTCATTTGCTCAGCTATGACATTTTTAATGCAAATATGACATTGTTTGAGATGTCTTTGTTATGACACCTTGACATAAACCAATACGTCATAACCTGTCAGTGTCTTTGTCATGACAACTTTTCATTACTAAGACAACACAACCTGTCATAAACATGACACAGCAGATTAATAATCAAACTGAAGAAACCACTTGCCTTTATGAATTAACATTACATTAAACTGTCATGTGGTTGGTTTTGACTTTGGCTGTCCTGAGTCCATTGTAACTTTTTAATAACAAATTAAATTAGCACCACTGTACCACTGTACCACTTTACGGTTGCAAATATTTATATTGTTCAGTTGCTGTTTCAAATCATGTAATGAGAACATTTGTTTTAATCACTGAAACACAATAAAATAACATAGAATACAAGATGCAAAGAGTACTACTGGGGTGTAAAGTCCGTATCTCAGTGTTCTTATGGGATAGTGCCATTTCAAAATAAAAAGCTTTTATTTACTCATTGTTAGCAATTTTAAAAACATTTAAAACACACACACACCCTGATGAAGGCATATTAAAGCATTGATGGATGCATGTATGTGTAGGTGTGTGGATATATGTAAATACTGGAAGTGAATAAATGAATATATTGATAAATAAAGGATTTTTATATTTTCAAAATTCTCAAGTGCATTGGCCTTATATGATTTTTACAAAACAAAATAATTTTCATTCAGTTTAGACAATCAGCTCAACAGTAAACAATGCAGTTTACACATCTACTAATGTAAGAGGAATGTAAGATTTAAGATTTTGCATTATTGTAATAAACTGTCACCACAAGTAGTGAAAACGTTTATGTTACCAAACCAAATTGAGATAAAAAAAAAAACAAAAAAAACAAAAAAAAAACATAATGCCTATCTTTACCTATCCATGTGCCATCAAAAGATTTATTAACAAATACAGTGTAAGCGTCAGGTTTTCTGTTAATTGTAACAGTGGAACAGAGTGTACCATCATATTTACAGGATAATTATGGTGTAAGAAGAGGGTATAAATTACTTGAACTACTCTGTAATCAAAGTATTCTGTAATCCATGTATGGTTTACCACTGTACTGTACTGCATATACTTGACAGTGTGTTCTTACAAGTGTGACTGGCTTGATGCTGTAGTTGACCTTTCCAGACAGGGTTAAGTTACAGTAATTTGGTGGCCCCTGCCAGGGCAAGACCTCTGTTTATCACACGGTGGACAGCTCGGACTTCATTTGAAACAACATCTCTCTGCCCTCTGCCTCACTCTCTCTCATGCCCACCCGTGCCGGTGTGTCTTGATTGGCTCCAAGTCAATCACATTCTTGATGAATACGGCCAAGAGCAAAATTGGCGATACTTTAACAAGAATTTATTAGGTCTACTATATTCCAAAAAAAGTGTGCTGATACAACATAAAAATGAATAAAAACATAATATGATTACATTTTTACATTACGGAAACCATCTACGTTAAACTAAGCAATGTCTGAATGAAGGTGTGGTGAAAATGTTTCAAATTCGTGTGCAATTGAAAACAAGCTTAAAGAGATTGCTCTAGCAAAAATAACAATTTTGTCATCATATATCAATCTCATGTTGTTCTCATTATTTTGTCCATCTATTAAAAGTCCATGTAACTGAACTTACACACATTAAAAGTGCAAAAGACATTATAAAAGTAATACATATGAATAGAGCAGTTTAATCCACAAAGGATAGTACATACAGAAAAATCCTTGTTGGTTTACCAAACGTACCAAACATAGGATTAAAATATACACAAATGAAATTCAGTATTTGCCACCAAAGCAAATTAAACCTCAATCAAATTACACCTGGGTTAAAAAAGCAACAATTATACATGCAATTGAACTCATGAGACAGACTAGAGGGCGTAATATGAGGGACTCAACAAAGATGTATGACCATGACAATGCAATATTCCTCTGCCAAATAAGCCAATAAACTCTCAGTAAACACAGTGCTTAATCTACATTCATGCAGTCAGTGTTAATCTCTCAGTCTGTATCTGATCTTCTTGTGTTAAGCATTTAAAATTACAGTCATGTAATGCAAACACTAAATAAATAAGTAATGCACCTGCAGTCTTAAAATGTTCTGACTGACAAATTATGCAGATAACATCAAAGCACCTGTCATGCCAATAAGAAATTTCTTGTGGACAGTTTTAGCTTACCTATGCACCTGCTATGACCACTCAGGTGACACTGATGATGCCCTGAAGATTTGGAGATCAAGGCAAACTTCGCCACAGTCTCGCCCTAAAAAAGCAGCAGCATTCACCTTGCTCTTGTCAGCAGAAAGCGACCAATCCTAACACAACGTTAGCTAACCAAGCACTTTGTGAGCCTGGGTGGAAAGCAAGCCTTCCCTCAGAGTCAGCTGGTTCATGTTATGATATGTTTGGGGAATAATTTTGTGAAAGGTAAAGACTATGAGTTTATGATGTGGAGGAATGAGAATACCTGCTGCAACTAATGAATTATTATTGATTTTACAATCATAAACACAGACAGAAGGATCAGAGTTTGTACACCAGCACATGCGCTTCTGATTATGTGTTCCCTTGATATTTTCAAGATAAAATATAGATCTAACACATGCTTGCATATAAGAGATGGGAAATGCCTGAGGAGAATTTTAAAACATTGTATACTCTATAGTATTTTTTTTCTGACGTAATGGAGATAAAGTAAATTGTCCAAAGTGTGGATAAATAGCGTTTTGGTATGGGGCCTTAAAGGGTTAAGCATGTATGGGTTAGAAAACGGCTATTTTTAACATGAAATGTTGTGCAAAGCACCTTTAATCTTGGAGATAGAACCTTACATCATATATATATAATATTCTAAGCTCACGATTTTTTAAAAATATTGCAATGCCAAAATACAAACAATGTAGAAAAGCTTGAATACAGCACACGTCTCCATCAGACTGTAAACGAAGCTCGGGCGCACAAGATAACACGTCAGCATTGGAATCGTGAACGAGCAATGACAACAGAACCGGAAGAGAATAAAATGCTGAATAAATTCATTGTTTTTGCTATGTTTGGACCAAAAAGTATTTTCGATGCTTCAAAAAATTCGAACTAACCGACTCATGTAACATGGACTACTTTGATGATGTCTGTATTGCCTTTATGGACAAGGACAGTATAAGGTACATACATTTTCAATGGAAGAACAGAAAGCTCACCGACTAAATCTAAAATATCTTAAACTGTGTTCTGAAGATGAACGGAGGTCTTACGGGCTTGGAACGACATGAGGGTGAGTCATTAATGATATAATTTTAATTTTTGGGTGAACTAACCCTAAAAAAGGGATAATTAAGAAAATAATAATAATTATCAGCATTTAGGCACCCTTACATTGTTCAACATCTGTTAACCTCATCTACCGACGTTTAAGGGGGCCCTAAAAAGGCGAATATTGACGTATGGTCAAAAGACGTCCCAAAACGTCAGTTATATGACGATTTGGGATGAGACCGGGTTGTAAGTTTAGGTCTGGGGTAGAGTTAGGATCCCATAACCTCATCTACCGACGTTTAAGGGGGCCCTAAAAAGGCGAATATTGACATATGGTCAAAAGACGTCCCAAAACGTCAGTTATATGACGATTTGGGATGAGACCGGGTTGCATCTGTTCATATTCAAAACATAAATTAAAATACACAGCATATATGGTGGTATTCAACTTAAAGGGATACTCCACTTTTTTTTGGAAATAGGCTCATTTTACATCTCCCTCAGAGTTAAACAGTTGAGTTTTACCATTCTCAAATTCATTCAGCTGATTTTCTGATATTTAGAAGAATATCAGTAACCAGACAGTTTCTGGTCTCATTGACTTCCATAGTAGGAAAAAATATATACTATGGAATATGGTTTTAATGCAGATTACTTTTCAATTTTTACGAGAAAAGCATTTTGAGATGGCAAACAGATGATACATATAATTTTGACGTGATGGACAGATGTATCTAACTTAAATTAGGCACGTTCTTCAGTACAGTACATTCCTTCAGAGATATCACCATCAGAGTAATATTGTAGAAAAAGGCAAAACATCACTAAATATCATTACTAACTTTTCAGGGAGGTCTTACATTTGAGATTAATTTGAAATGAAATGAAATACTAACAAACAAGAAAGAATTCTCTGAGGTTAACATTAGGGAAAAGAGACTATTTATATGTTCTGATTGAGAACGTGGCGATGCCGTTTGCGGTTGTACTCTCGAGGCATTTCAATGGCTCTCTCACTGTTCACATATCCCTTTGCCGAACACAGCAGCAAGTAGAAGCAAATGTTAATTAGCTCTTGTCAGCAGAGCCTTGCCTTTAAAAGGGGCCGTAGAAAAGGTCAATGTATTACATTATTATTTCTTCTGCTTTGTGACACAGGAACTTTCCTCTAAAGTTTACGAGTTAGTAATGATCTAGTGAGCAACACCAGAATTGTGCTGTCCAATTAGCTATTCACAATGCTATATGGCATCTGGCTATTAGAGTTTCACAGAAGTCCTTAAGATGGTCTTTGGATGTTGTGAGTTATGAGTCTTCGCTGATATTTTACTTTAGATTTGGCAACAACAGTTCTAACAGTATTATATGTTTATTCAAAAGGGAAAGTATTCTTTTGCACAATAGTGACATACTGTATATTGACACACATTATTTACATGATTTCACAGAGCTTTCCCAGCTTTGTTTTAAACTTCATGCCAGAAAGTAAAATTCGTCTGTATTCTTCAAGAGTCCTAGGCAATTTATAGCGGTTAACAAACCCACAAAGGCTAATGGCTGACATATTAAGTGATCATAAGCTTTTAATGGCCATTAAGTCTTAAACACTTGGAGAGATCATCTATTTAAAAATGAGCAGCTGAAAATAGCCAGCACAGCTGTCATCTTGCCAATCAGGGAGATGGCTATGAACCTCCAAGACCAACTCTCCGAAACTCTCCAACACTTTTCTACAGTAAATGAATACCAATCCGAAATCTTGTTTGAAATGAAAGGCACAAGTGAAAAGCCATTAGTTTAACACAACACTTAGGCCTATATTTGAAATAGTTTTTGACAGGATTTGTCAAAGTTTTGGAGGACATGACGCACAATAGTTTTTCTTAACAAAAACAGGCGCTAAAATAAGAATCATTAGTGCTAAATGACAAGTTTAGATTTATGGCGGCGGTGAATGTATACTGCCAGCCGAGCTCTTGTTCTTATCTCCTCCTGTGACAGAGAACACTTCCTGCATCTCAAAGGGCTTTAGATGAAGAGACACAAACCGATCACACGCCCACATAGTGTAAGTTCAGCAGTGCAGCACCCCCTGCTGAGAGCTCTGTGGAATACTGTCTCTCAATGATCACTACTACCCATCATGCAGTGCAACAGTTTTAGAGACTTTTGCCTTGTACATCAGTGATTGAGTATGTTTCATTCAGCACTGGTAATAGTTGCCTGTAATCGGTAACTGGTAATAGTTGACTGTAATAATGTGTAGCATTATTACAGTCATCATCATGCTCGATGATTACATTATATAATAAATGCATTTTTCACACCCCATGAGAGCAAAACTGTTTGTGTATTCAAGGCAAAGAAGCATTTTTTTTCTGACTCATTTCCCATTAGTATCTGGGAGACCTGCTCAGCACCAGCAGGCTTTCTGAAGCAGCCAGAAGCTCAGGCTGAAGACAGCCATACAAGAAGCACATCTTGTGACTTTCAGCTGTCAATATGCTTACTTTCCTGGATCAATTCATTTCCTTTTTCTTGGCCACTTCACACATTTCATCAAGCCTCATTTTAAATGCCAGTGGTTTCATCGATTTCCAATAGGGTGACTCATGTCTCTTGGCCAGAGCCGGGGCAGGGAAATTTTAACATTCACTCCTAACACACTCCATTGCACTCAGATATGCCGCAACTGTACACAGCCCTAGCGAGAGGGTGTAAAATGTGTTTAATTCAACCGTTACATGCCGTCTGATGTCAAAAATATCCCACAGACCACCTCGAGAAAATCAGACGATTGAGTGTGAAGGAGGTTCAACCTTCATGGTGTTCTAATATCTTTTCTTGTCAATGAAACGTTGCCCATTGACCTCCCGAAGCTGTCGGGATGGAGTGGACACCATAAGACATGTGGAGTGCAGGGTCAATCTCTTAACGAATGCTCGACATAGAAGCGCACCCAACAGCACTCAGAGCGGAGGCTCTGTCCAGGGGACATACTTGGATGTCACATCGTATAACATCACAGGAAGTAGGAGAAGGTCAGTCAGGGCATGAGTGCCTCAATGTAAGTCTTTGAGCTAATGGGGGGAGGGGGCTCTGCGAATGGACTAAGCCAAAACACAGTCCCTTGATGATTAGAGAGTGTGAAAATAGCCCTCAGATCACACCCTGAATCCATCAGACCCTTAGTGGGGAGAATTTGTGCCACTGCCGCTACCAGACAGACAAAGCTGCCCACACAATTAGTGTAATTGTCAGATTGAAAGCTTTACCGTAATTGGCCGACTGGCTGCTAATCTCCAAAAGAGACATCAGAGCTTTTGATTAATGTGTTATGGTCAAATGTCGCCATGGCCGATGAAGACAGGGAACATGGTCTTGATGCCGTCTCCATGGTAACGCACAAATGTTAATATGGTTCATCTCATTGTCTGCTCCTTCTGTACAGAAGTTGCTTATTGTCATTGCTTTATTGGGTAATGCTAATTGCCAATCCTTTTCGGTAACACTTTACTTGAAGGGGTGTGCATAGGACTAACATGACACCTTCATAATCATGACATGACATATGTTATGAATATGAAGGAAGTTTTAAGCATGTTTGTGACAACTGTCATTAAGTGTCATTTGCTCAGCTATGACATTTTTAATGCAAATATGACATTGTTTGAGATGTCTTTGTTATGACACCTTGACATAAACCAATACGTCATAACCTGTCAGTGTCTTTGTCATGACAACTTTTCATTACTAAGACAACACAACCTGTCATAAACATGACACAGCAGATTAATAATCAAACTGAAGAAACCACTTGCCTTTATGAATTAACATTACATTAAACTGTCATGTGGTTGGTTTTGACTTTGGCTGTCCTGAGTCCATTGTAACTTTTTAATAACAAATTAAATTAGCACCACTGTACCACTGTACCACTTTACGGTTGCAAATATTTATATTGTTCAGTTGCTGTTTCAAATCATGTAATGAGAACATTTGTTTTAATCACTGAAACACAATAAAATAACATAGAATACAAGATGCAAAGAGTACTACTGGGGTGTAAAGTCCGTATCTCAGTGTTCTTATGGGATAGTGCCATTTCAAAA
Organism: Pimephales promelas; assembly: GCF_988280905.1. Classification (NCBI taxonomy): domain Eukaryota; kingdom Metazoa; phylum Chordata; class Actinopteri; order Cypriniformes; family Leuciscidae; genus Pimephales; species Pimephales promelas. Next base: position 27,898,450 of record NC_142775.1, on the reverse strand, counting down.
TAAAAAGCTTTTATTTACTCATTGTTAGCAATTTTAAAAACATTTAAAACACACACACACCCTGATGAAGGCATATTAAAGCATTGATGGATGCATGTATGTGTAGGTGTGTGGATATATGTAAATACTGGAAGTGAATAAATGAATATATTGATAAATAAAGGATTTTTATATTTTCAAAATTCTCAAGTGCATTGGCCTTATATGATTTTTACAAAACAAAATAATTTTCATTCAGTTTAGACAATCAGCTCAACAGTAAACAATGCAGTTTACACATCTACTAATGTAAGAGGAATGTAAGATTTAAGATTTTGCATTATTGTAATAAACTGTCACCACAAGTAGTGAAAACGTTTATGTTACCAAACCAAATTGAGATAAAAAAAAAAACAAAAAAAACAAAAAAAAAACATAATGCCTATCTTTACCTATCCATGTGCCATCAAAAGATTTATTAACAAATACAGTGTAAGCGTCAGGTTTTCTGTTAATTGTAACAGTGGAACAGAGTGTACCATCATATTTACAGGATAATTATGGTGTAAGAAGAGGGTATAAATTACTTGAACTACTCTGTAATCAAAGTATTCTGTAATCCATGTATGGTTTACCACTGTACTGTACTGCATATACTTGACAGTGTGTTCTTACAAGTGTGACTGGCTTGATGCTGTAGTTGACCTTTCCAGACAGGGTTAAGTTACAGTAATTTGGTGGCCCCTGCCAGGGCAAGACCTCTGTTTATCACACGGTGGACAGCTCGGACTTCATTTGAAACAACATCTCTCTGCCCTCTGCCTCACTCTCTCTCATGCCCACCCGTGCCGGTGTGTCTTGATTGGCTCCAAGTCAATCACATTCTTGATGAATACGGCCAAGAGCAAAATTGGCGATACTTTAACAAGAATTTATTAGGTCTACTATATTCCAAAAAAAGTGTGCTGATACAACATAAAAATGAATAAAAACATAATATGATTACATTTTTACATTACGGAAACCATCTACGTTAAACTAAGCAATGTCTGAATGAAGGTGTGGTGAAAATGTTTCAAATTCGTGTGCAATTGAAAACAAGCTTAAAGAGATTGCTCTAGCAAAAATAACAATTTTGTCATCATATATCAATCTCATGTTGTTCTCATTATTTTGTCCATCTATTAAAAGTCCATGTAACTGAACTTACACACATTAAAAGTGCAAAAGACATTATAAAAGTAATACATATGAATAGAGCAGTTTAATCCACAAAGGATAGTACATACAGAAAAATCCTTGTTGGTTTACCAAACGTACCAAACATAGGATTAAAATATACACAAATGAAATTCAGTATTTGCCACCAAAGCAAATTAAACCTCAATCAAATTACACCTGGGTTAAAAAAGCAACAATTATACATGCAATTGAACTCATGAGACAGACTAGAGGGCGTAATATGAGGGACTCAACAAAGATGTATGACCATGACAATGCAATATTCCTCTGCCAAATAAGCCAATAAACTCTCAGTAAACACAGTGCTTAATCTACATTCATGCAGTCAGTGTTAATCTCTCAGTCTGTATCTGATCTTCTTGTGTTAAGCATTTAAAATTACAGTCATGTAATGCAAACACTAAATAAATAAGTAATGCACCTGCAGTCTTAAAATGTTCTGACTGACAAATTATGCAGATAACATCAAAGCACCTGTCATGCCAATAAGAAATTTCTTGTGGACAGTTTTAGCTTACCTATGCACCTGCTATGACCACTCAGGTGACACTGATGATGCCCTGAAGATTTGGAGATCAAGGCAAACTTCGCCACAGTCTCGCCCTAAAAAAGCAGCAGCATTCACCTTGCTCTTGTCAGCAGAAAGCGACCAATCCTAACACAACGTTAGCTAACCAAGCACTTTGTGAGCCTGGGTGGAAAGCAAGCCTTCCCTCAGAGTCAGCTGGTTCATGTTATGATATGTTTGGGGAATAATTTTGTGAAAGGTAAAGACTATGAGTTTATGATGTGGAGGAATGAGAATACCTGCTGCAACTAATGAATTATTATTGATTTTACAATCATAAACACAGACAGAAGGATCAGAGTTTGTACACCAGCACATGCGCTTCTGATTATGTGTTCCCTTGATATTTTCAAGATAAAATATAGATCTAACACATGCTTGCATATAAGAGATGGGAAATGCCTGAGGAGAATTTTAAAACATTGTATACTCTATAGTATTTTTTTTCTGACGTAATGGAGATAAAGTAAATTGTCCAAAGTGTGGATAAATAGCGTTTTGGTATGGGGCCTTAAAGGGTTAAGCATGTATGGGTTAGAAAACGGCTATTTTTAACATGAAATGTTGTGCAAAGCACCTTTAATCTTGGAGATAGAACCTTACATCATATATATATAATATTCTAAGCTCACGATTTTTTAAAAATATTGCAATGCCAAAATACAAACAATGTAGAAAAGCTTGAATACAGCACACGTCTCCATCAGACTGTAAACGAAGCTCGGGCGCACAAGATAACACGTCAGCATTGGAATCGTGAACGAGCAATGACAACAGAACCGGAAGAGAATAAAATGCTGAATAAATTCATTGTTTTTGCTATGTTTGGACCAAAAAGTATTTTCGATGCTTCAAAAAATTCGAACTAACCGACTCATGTAACATGGACTACTTTGATGATGTCTGTATTGCCTTTATGGACAAGGACAGTATAAGGTACATACATTTTCAATGGAAGAACAGAAAGCTCACCGACTAAATCTAAAATATCTTAAACTGTGTTCTGAAGATGAACGGAGGTCTTACGGGCTTGGAACGACATGAGGGTGAGTCATTAATGATATAATTTTAATTTTTGGGTGAACTAACCCTAAAAAAGGGATAATTAAGAAAATAATAATAATTATCAGCATTTAGGCACCCTTACATTGTTCAACATCTGTTAACCTCATCTACCGACGTTTAAGGGGGCCCTAAAAAGGCGAATATTGACGTATGGTCAAAAGACGTCCCAAAACGTCAGTTATATGACGATTTGGGATGAGACCGGGTTGTAAGTTTAGGTCTGGGGTAGAGTTAGGATCCCATAACCTCATCTACCGACGTTTAAGGGGGCCCTAAAAAGGCGAATATTGACATATGGTCAAAAGACGTCCCAAAACGTCAGTTATATGACGATTTGGGATGAGACCGGGTTGCATCTGTTCATATTCAAAACATAAATTAAAATACACAGCATATATGGTGGTATTCAACTTAAAGGGATACTCCACTTTTTTTTGGAAATAGGCTCATTTTACATCTCCCTCAGAGTTAAACAGTTGAGTTTTACCATTCTCAAATTCATTCAGCTGATTTTCTGATATTTAGAAGAATATCAGTAACCAGACAGTTTCTGGTCTCATTGACTTCCATAGTAGGAAAAAATATATACTATGGAATATGGTTTTAATGCAGATTACTTTTCAATTTTTACGAGAAAAGCATTTTGAGATGGCAAACAGATGATACATATAATTTTGACGTGATGGACAGATGTATCTAACTTAAATTAGGCACGTTCTTCAGTACAGTACATTCCTTCAGAGATATCACCATCAGAGTAATATTGTAGAAAAAGGCAAAACATCACTAAATATCATTACTAACTTTTCAGGGAGGTCTTACATTTGAGATTAATTTGAAATGAAATGAAATACTAACAAACAAGAAAGAATTCTCTGAGGTTAACATTAGGGAAAAGAGACTATTTATATGTTCTGATTGAGAACGTGGCGATGCCGTTTGCGGTTGTACTCTCGAGGCATTTCAATGGCTCTCTCACTGTTCACATATCCCTTTGCCGAACACAGCAGCAAGTAGAAGCAAATGTTAATTAGCTCTTGTCAGCAGAGCCTTGCCTTTAAAAGGGGCCGTAGAAAAGGTCAATGTATTACATTATTATTTCTTCTGCTTTGTGACACAGGAACTTTCCTCTAAAGTTTACGAGTTAGTAATGATCTAGTGAGCAACACCAGAATTGTGCTGTCCAATTAGCTATTCACAATGCTATATGGCATCTGGCTATTAGAGTTTCACAGAAGTCCTTAAGATGGTCTTTGGATGTTGTGAGTTATGAGTCTTCGCTGATATTTTACTTTAGATTTGGCAACAACAGTTCTAACTCGTAAGATAAATCAAATGGACAATTTTCATTTTCTTCTTTTAGTTGACCTTTGGAATTCTCTCTTTTGGGCTGAAATCAAAAGTGAGCAATCTCAAAATCAGCCTCGTCCTCAGTAATCTCTCTCTCTCTCTCTCTCTCTCTCTCTCTCTCTCTCTCTCTCTCTGTCTGTGTGTGTGGCCGAGGTAAACCCAACATTATGAGGACAATATGGCCCCACAAAAATGACAATATCTGAAATCCTTGTCCTTGTGGGGAAAAGAGCTTATAAATCATACAAAGTGATGTTTTTTGAAAATGTAAAAATTTGCAGCAACACTTTATTTTGATGATCCCTTTTGAACATTCTTTTGACTGTAAGTAACTTTGCAACTACATGTCAACTACCTCTCATTAGAGTATTAGTAGACTGTCTGCTTAATATCTTCCAACTCTTTATTGTGATGCTCCTTCAACAAACATTCTACTGACTATAAGTAACTTTGCAAGTAATGCCAACTTATTCTATCCCTAACCCTACCAGTCTACTAATACTCTACTATCACTCTAGTGAGAGTTAGTAGAGATGTACTGTAGGTGCAATGTTACTTATAGTCAACTGAATGTGTTAAAGGGACCCTCCAAATAAAGTGAAATTTTATGTAATGGGAAGAAGGTTATAATGTGGATGTGTGTGTGTGTGTGTGTCAGGGTTCGCTTAAAAAGCTTGAAGTACTTGAATTTGAGTCATGGAAAAACCTTGAAAACAGCCATATTTATGAAAAGGTATAAGTGCTTGAACTATTGAAGTACAAATGTTAAATTAGTGTTTAATTTTAGCAATAAAATCTTTTCACACAGAATTAAAGCTGCAGCCCGTCTGATATAGCTACAGAGCAATTTCGGAGCATGACAGTGGCGGACCGTGCATTTCACACCTAGGCCTTCTGTCCTACCTGAATTAATAACTTTTAATAGTGTATCAGCGCAAAGACTCTCTATATTTGTTTTTTTTTTTTATTTTGAACTGGCAGTTATTGGATTAATGCGGTGAATTCTGGAAAGGTCGGTACAGAGAAACGAGCGCGTGAGTTTGGCTGGTGCGTTTCTACAGTGGTTCTTGCGTTACGAATCCGATTATAAATTCAGAAACGGAGCCTCCCTTATCTTGTCGTTCAAGGGTTACAATAGTGCCTTTTCAGAAGTTACAATAGTATGAATGTTTTTTTTTTGTTTTTTTTAAATGAAGTTTCGATCATGAATTCATAAGAAAAAATAAGAAGAATATCATATTCACCACGGGGGAAAAAGCATACTCACCAAAACTACAGATTATTTTTTACACAAAATCCATCCTTAATTCTTTCTTCAAAAAGACTTCAATTACTGTCGTACAGGTTCTAACTGCGTTTCAGTTCCAATAATGTCGTGTCTGTCTCATCATATTTCTAGCATAAGTTTTAATTCGCTTTATGGCTGAGAGTGCCTGCTCGACAGAAGCACACAGTCACCGCAAAACATGATGATGTGCCATTTTTCTCTACCATTTTTCTCTAAAACGACACACATTTGAGATAAGATGTTTAGTCATATAACAAAGCATGCCTTAAATGTCATGAAAATTGTAATAATTAATGCTTTACCAAAACTGCAGTATACTGCCTTTTTGCTTTGTATGGCAGTGCAGCTGCCCCATGCTCTCACACAGAATTTTGAACGAAATCAACGAGATCAGCGGGACTTTTGCCTTCAAAATCATTTGTTTCATAACTTAAATTAGTCAGTTCTGTTTTTACCCGGAGAGATCGAATAGAGTTTTGTTACTCTGCGTTCAGGCTGATTAAGGGATTTTTTTTTTTTCTGCTGGGGGTCAAGGAGGGAAAAAACATTAATTTGAGGGTTGAAAAACAATTACATCTACAGGAATATATATATTTAGTTTACGCAGTTCGCTACAGATGCGGATACTACCGGTAATAGTACGCGGTGTGTACGCGCATCCAATCAAAGAACGAGAAAATACAGACGTTATAATATGCCAGGCAGCAAGATGGCCCCGCTGCAGTCAAAGCAGAATATGATTGGGTGATTAAATCTGATGGATTATCTGATTGGTTAAAAAAACGGTTTCATTGCCATTCATTTTATACTACAGGCGCCCGCACTGTGGATTCTGAAGGACTCCAGGCAGATTTATGTGACCAGGCAACGCATGATGGCTGAAATACGATTGGAGACAAGCTCTAACATAAAAAACATACTACTGGAAGCAGCGCAACCAAGAGAAAAGCTATGAAATTAAGAGAACGAACTGTTTGGAATAATTTAATTCTCATTCATGGCAAAAAATATATTAAAGTGCAAGTCAGTGATTCTGATAGTGTTTAGGCCCTGACGACCCACCACTGGAGCATGACATTGCTCATTTAAATATCAAAGTATGTGATACACCTTTCATTCTTCAGGTCAATCATATATTAATGTGGGGAATATCTTTGTAATTGTATCCTTAAAGTCATTGCATGTGATCCACTTTATTGGAACCATTTTGTTTTATAGGTTTATTTTCATTAATCTATGTACTTTTTAGTCCTTGAAATTCCTGGAATTTCGTATACAGTATCTATACAAACCCTGATGTGTGTGTGTGTGTGTGTGTGCATAAGAACAAGGCAAAAAACTGACAAGATATTGTTCGGTATCAGCAGTAATTGGTAGCCTCAACATATGGAGGCGTAGGTGCCACAATTAAGCCTGGAACACACCAAGCTGATGGTTGGCCGTCGGGCAGTTTTTGTGCGTCTTCTCAACTGAAATTGTTCCTCGTTGGCTTTGTTTCGGCCGATTCAACATGTTGAATCGGCGCCAGGCCGTCGGTGAAAGAGTGAACTCTGGCTGTTCAGCTTAGTGAACAAGTCAGTGCAAGAGAATAATAGCAAAACAGCGAGCAAAGAATTCGAAACGGTAAAGATAGAACGCTGTTATTATGTTACATCATCTTACCTGAGTGTTCCTTGGCGAAAATTTCAATATTAACATGAGTGGAATAAAAATATTGTTAACGATATTGTTTAGCAGGATTGATATTCAAAACGTTCAGCACGCACTGCTTTGTTTACTATGTGTACTGTATATGCAGCCTGGAGCGTCAGTTGCATGAGAGCTGACCGTTGGCTGCAGTTCTCTTGGTGTGTTTAAGTGCAGATTTGTACCCCGACACGAAGTGACAACACAGTCGGCTTTCATCAGCGCTAGTTTGTTGGCGTCGGCTTGGTGTGTTCCAGGCTTTACCCTTAAATGTGCATAATGGACTGAGACATTGCTGCTGTTGTACACCTTGGATTATCAAATTTGGATTATGCCATGATATATGCTTATCTTTTAATTCAAATAAAGAATTTAAACCAACCCTTGGCTCTATTAAGATAAGATCATCCTAGCTGCATTAGAGTCACAACAAAATTAAATCCATAAGAAACATGTGTTCAAAATTGAGTGCAGAAAAAGTGTGCGCCATAATGTATTTATTGGTTTTACAAGGCAGTCAGGGTCTTAATGCTTCCAAGTCGCTACATTAACAATATGTCAAATGTCAAACGAGTCTCATGTCTCATGTTACAATATATTTTCATTTCGAATTCATTACATAATTTTATCATTTTAAATCCTCTGCAATGTTCGGTGATAACAGAAATGAACAGTCAATACTACAAGAGCTGCATCAGGCGTGATAGCATATGCCTCTCTCTTTAGCGGGAAAAATGTTCAACCAGGTGAGAGTCTTTACTCCGGAGCGGGTCATTAATCAGGCATCATTCTCGTTCAATACCAAGCAAACGGGAGGGTAGAGATTATACAGTATTATCGTCTCTACCTTCATCATCATGACATTTGTTACGCCTCACCAAAGGGGCAAATTATGCCTATGATGTGATGCAATGTTTCAAAGTCATATTGGGAAAAGACACAAAGGCTCAGAGACCATCAAGGGCCTGTGAATGCAGAGTCATACAAGCCCTTTTTAAAGATGCCTGCCCACTGACAGAGGTGGGGTGGTGGTTTATTACCATGTCAATAGCAGCCAAAACAGCCATGCTTTATATTCACTCTGTCCACTCGGACTGGCACAGATCTCCTGCACTCTCCCTGTAATCACACACTGGTTCAGTCATAGGCCATATATCCATAAACACAGTTAGACTTCTGAAAATGACATTTCTAATCTGCAGCCTCAAGCCAGGTGGGATGATCTACAGCAGTTTACATCTTGGCATATAAAACATAAATCTGACTGGCTCGTAACTTATGAACATTATAATACAGAGGCTCATGTGACTCATTCGGTGAAGCGTATCTGCCTAGCAGAGGAGCATCTTACAAGTCTCTTCACAAAGTTAACTGCTGTCCATTTTTTTTCGGGAGATGTGTGAAACATACTTCATAGGGCAGACCCATACTAAGATGAGGAATTTGTCCTGGGTAATAGTGATGGATAATTTGTAATACTATTTAGTTAATATATATTATATTTTTTTATTGATTTAGTTGTGGTTAATTTATGTATTGTTATTTATATTAGTTTTGGTAGTATATCAAGCTAAACTAAATAAAAATAAAAAAATGTTCCCTTGGCAAGTACAGTAGCTGAATTAAAATATTTGCAGTTTGAATTTTTTATATATTATATTTTAGTTTATTTCATTTCAAGTAAGAAAAGTTTTTTTTTTTTAATTGTTTTATTTTTAGTTAACTATTAGAACCCTGTTCATCATGAATTCGGAAAGAAACTAAAATGTCAAAAGTAAACAATCTTGATAAAATAATAAAGGAGACTGCTGACATTATTTACATTTAGATGCAGATATTTTCTCTTTTAAAGAACATATATATCATAAAAATGGATATCCTATGGATATCCTAAAATATCCTATGGATTATGATGGTCTTTAAAATATACAGTTTCATCTAATGCCATGTTTCTTGAAGGAGTGAAATGGCCCATAATAATAGCTACACACTTTAGGTCAATTAATTTCACTTTCGTTTGATTTTCTTGACAGGGTTCAGGTTTATGGATTTATTTTAGTGTGAAATGTTTAATCAAGCTTGTAAGCTTTAATATAATAATTGCATACTTGCATGAACAAACAACATGGTGCAGAAACTAGATGTTTTTGTGGACCAAACCAGCTCATTAGCTTTAGAAAGTGTGAGCATTTGTCTTGACTATAAAGCTTTATCTTAATCTTACTTTAGTTTTAGTTTTTGCATTACTCAAATAAATTGTTCACAGTGGAACCATGTTGTTCTCTCGTCCAGCTCACATCATTTCACCCTCTTTCTCTCCCCATAATTGTTTCTACACTTAAAAACATGTCAAAAGTGGATAACTAGTTATTTATGGCAGTACACCTTTAAGCACTCTAGATTCCTTTTCGGCCAGTTAGTCATCAGAGGGAGCAGATGGCTAATTTGAGGCACTTGCTGTGTGTGTTGAAGAGGATGTCACGGCTCACGTGTACGAACTAAGATCAAGAGGGCGACTGTGGTGTTTTAGGTTCATGCTGTTACATGGATCCCAGGCATACTTGAGCACCCTCGGGGCTCAACACGAAAGTAATTTACACTTCCACTGTGCTCAGTGTCACACAGAGTACCGGCATTATAAGCTGCACACATTCTGCATTAGGGCGTAAAGTTACAGCTGCTGTAGACCTCTCCTCACCCCGTTGGGAGCAGCACTGTTCAACATCTCACACATCCAGTTCTGGGATAAGTCAATGCCGGAGCTTCTGTAAATCAATTTGGGAACATCCTTTGATTAAATATCAGAGTTAGGTTACACTTAATGAAGTAAATCTCTCAATATTTTTTTAACTAAAAAGGTCAAACCAACTTTAGCCTCAGGCTTGACCAAAGAAAAGAAATTGGCATCATTTAAAACATCTATAAGGAATCCTCTTTTCAATATACAGCATGGAAGGTAAGCATTTTTTTTTTCCCATGGGGAAAAATGTTTGAATGTAACTCTACACACTTGCTTCATTTAATATATGCGGATTGCGGACCCATGAAAATGCTAATTAGTCCCGTCTCCATTAATTCGATCTACTTAATGAGATAAACGCTAAACTATGGTAGGCTACTGCTCTTTCAAATGTCGGACACATAACAGCTATAAATATGATTAGCCTTTTGCTTGAATATGTTGTCAAACGGCAAATAATGTCTTGCTAATGTTACACAAATGTTCCTGTTCGCCATCTCGGAGTAAGACTGCTGCCTTCTATTCTTAGAAATGCTTTGAACAACTCAGAACGTCGGTGGAGAAAGGCATATAGTTAGCATTGTAATATACTAATAATAATTCATTACATTTAAATAGTGCTTTTTCTCTGCAAGTCAAAGATGCTTTACATAGAAAGGAAAAATCTCCTCAACCACCACCAACGTGCAGCATCCACCTGAATAATGCGACAGCAGCCATATTGCGGCAGAATGCGACCACACAACAGCTACTGGTGGAGAGGAGATAGAGTGTTCAAGCCAGTCAGTCAATATGGGAATGATTAGGATGCCATGATGGACAGAGGACAATGGGCAAATTTGTGCAGGATGCAGAGGTTACACCCCTACTCTATCGAAGGTTATCCATGGATTTTTAATGACGACAGTGAGTCAGTACCTCGGTTTAACGCCTTGTTTCAGAGTACTATAGTAAGTATAGTGATGAAAGCTTTATGATGAAAGTTTACCAGGAAGACTCAATTGTTACGTTACTTATTGCCGTCTCATCTAACCAATTGCGTTCTAATACTCGTAGTATAAAATATCAATATGTCTGAGTTTGCAGATGCTGACACCAACATTCACCTCCATCCTCCCCACCACCACCAGGATTGTCCCTTCCCAGGGGGTCGCTTAATATTTAGAGGCAAATTCAATGTTACTCAAAAAACATTAAAATATATCAAATGTAAATAACAATAATTTATATTTATATAGAATATAGAAGAGAATTTATTGCAAGTCAACATAAAAATAAGTAAAAATATTTCAATATATAATGGTTAAGATAGTACATAAAAGCATGCACCGTTAAAACTCAGCAGCCACCGAAGCAAGATCCGCCTTGAACAGAATCATCATCCAATATAAACCAGGGAGGAAAGAACATCTACTCAGAAAGCAGCTGTGGTAAAATAGCTATCAGTTTGCTGAGGCATATTTAGATTCTCCAGGTCGGAAGTTTGTGGAGGTTGTGCCGTAATCTGTTCTACCCAACCAGTAAAGGTCAGGCGTGTTTTTGATATGTTCGTTATCTGTCTCACAGGGCGGCTTTTCTTAAATTACCTCATTATGTTCATGACAATATCAAGTGCGCCCAGGAGGCCCATGTTCTGTACTACAGATGATGTCACCACCTTGCTTATGCATAGTCACACGCTCCCACCTGCTGTGCATTACAGCCGATAAGCCAGTCGGGTCACGGGCCCGTATCCGGCAGCACACAGCTCCATGAGTGTCTTACAAGCGTTGCCAATTACATGATTCTTTTTGGGGCAAGTGTCATTTAAAATATGCACATATTAATCACCGAAAGGTTGGAATTGATTTCAATGATTCAGGTCAATGATTTATTTTTATTTTTTTTTGAATTGTCTCCATTCTTTTTTCTGAAATTCAAGATTATTGTGTTTGCGACCAAATTCTTTTATGCCTTTAGAGGTGAACAACATTAATGCTGTTGACCTATGCAAACACAAAGAGATTGTCTGACAAACACAGAAGACGAGCAATAATTACAACAAAATCAGATCAGCGAGCAATGACTACCTCAAACACTTATCCAAAGATTAGCCTCTCCATGACCCCCATCCAGCACCACAATCCAGGGGATTCTGGAGGATTAACAACATATTTACATAATTAGGGTCATAAAGTGAGAAACAAGTGTTGCATATAAATGCATATAAAGGTTAAATATAAATACAATATGCTTTTACTCCACATAAATAATCAAACTCATTGATCACTGAGATTTGGAAATGAACCACCAAGGTTTGTGCAATGCTCTGTGAAGAAGTTAATTACTAGAACAGGCGATTATGTTGTCCATGATCCATAAAGGTCAGGAAACGGAGGCTGAAGGTCAAGTCTACGAGAGAATCTTGACGGTTCCCAATTGTGATATTACTTCAAATATATAATTGCTGTAAACTTTATTACATTAATGTTAAACATTTTAATTGTTATTTATTCACATAAACCAATAGGCTGCGTGACCTAAAATAAGCAAGTCAAAAATAACAAATGGACCAATGATCGATATTTATCAACAAAATATTGCTATAGGAATATATTCAAGTACTCAATATATTAGCACCAGTAAAAACAAATGCAAACTTTGACCACAGGATGGTCAACTCATATCTCACTGGAATATAAATAAAAAAGAACACCCAACAGCAAATAATTAGCAGTTTCACGTGTATTATGATTATGAAACCAGAACACCCACCAACTATAAAAGGTATGATTTTCACATTGGAAATATATCAGTCTATTTCGCACTACATATCATTAGAAAACACCCACTGCCAGGTCTTATACATAATTATGAATAAATAATTCAAAACAAGAACAGAACAAAATGTAGACTGCTGATGCTTGAGAATAGCTTTCATTATTTTTTCGTATCTTATGTTCCACACTTTCAGGCATGTATAGCACCGGTACCAGTTTATAACACTAAACCAGAAATCACAAAACTGTTCAAGGTTAATACAAATACCACAAAATTATGATTAGAATAGAAATTCTGAGCTTTTCAACTTCCCAAAACATACCTGTAGTTATTTAAACATACATGTACACACCACACCATTTCTGTACATTTGGATAGACACTGAAATGCACAATATCAACATATTTACAGCATCTAAGAGTTTAAGAGATGTACAAATGTTTATGAATCCTCTGAGGATTAGTCAGAACTGAAATTGCCTGAACGTTTGCCAGGACACTGCTATTGCAACCCGCTTTACTCAGAAAAAGTCCACGTATAAATGAAATTTCGGTGGGACTAATAGTGATTGCACTCTTTGTACGGCTGAAATTATTTAAACTCAAAACATATTAAAACAATTTACTTGTTTCTTACTGTATTTGTATTTCAGGACCTCGATTAACTGAAACTGCTAAAATGAGTTAAATATGTTAACTGCACTAAATAAATCTGATATATCTGATACATCTGATATATAATCTGATATATAGCAGGAAACATTTAAAGTTTCCATATATTTTATCCAACTTTTGTTTTGGAGGTCTAGTTCAATAGATTCACATGCATACAATGTCAACACTTTAATTTCCCCATAATATGAATTGCAGTATCACCTATATTCTGAAACGGTTTGATCAAGGATCAAATCCATCTTTTCCAAGAGCCTATATTCTGCTCTGATAGGTCAGATGGTCCAGTCTTTTGTGATTGGTCTGCTCTGATTGGTCAGATCCTCTCTCCAGTCTGTTGTGATTGGTCTACTCTGCACTGATTGGTCAGATCCTCTGTCCAGTCTGTTGTGATTGGTCTACTCTGCTCTGATTGGTCAGATCCTCTGTCCAGTCTGTGATTGGTCTACTCTGCACTGATTGGTCAGATCTTCTGCCAAGTCTGAGATTGGTCTACTCCGTTACTTACTTGGTTCTACGACGTAACTCGCTGCTTCACTACCATTGTACGATGCATCATTAAAGAAATCATCTAGCTAGTCATGACTGTTTCCCGAAACCATACTGTCGCAAAATGGTCATCAACCACATTGGTTTATGACGTCACACACTTGGTGGAGTAATAATTACTTTTAAGGAATCTGTTTGAGTTTGAATTTAGATGTTTTGATATAAATGACAGACATGGCATCTGAAGGCTATTTCTAATTTGAAGAGTTCAGATGCAAAAGCCTCTAAGTGCCATTTGAAATTTTCTTCTAGAATGATCATTTTTATCAAGCTTGTACACTCTAAAAAATGCTGGGTTGTTTTAACCCAATTTTGGGTCAATTATGGACAAACCCGAAATGTTGGGTTAAAAATGTAATGTAAAAATTTAACCCAACGGCTGGGTTAGTCCATATTTGACCCAAAGTTGGGTTAAAACAACCCAGCATTTTTTAGAGTGTATATTTAAGTTCAGTGATTTCACTTAAATGGCAATGATAATTACCTATTAATTGTTATTTAAGTGAAATTACTGAACTTAAATATGCAAGTTTGATAAAAATCATCATTAAAGAAGAAAATTTCAAATGGCATTTAGAGGCTTTTGCATCTGAACTCTTCATTTGTCTCAGTTATTTTGCTTTATTTCCAGATTCAATCATAGGTTCGTTCTAACATAGTAGAGCATGTTCGCACATGAGCACTCTGTGCTTAAAACGGTGCTTTAAATCTCTTAACAAACTAAAAGACGTAAATGACATTTGTATGTATTCTAAATAAAAGACACAGGCTGTACTGAATGTCAGCTTGCTCAAGATAAATGCACCATTGGTGATTGGTCAGATCCTCTGTCCAGTCTTTTATGATTGGTCTACTCTGCTCTGATTGGTCAAATGGCCCAGTCAGTTGTGATCGGTCTAAACAAAACGTTCATTACCATATCTGAATTTCTGGGGGTGAGAATGGGCTGGAATTTCAGCTCCAGATGCTTTCTCAACACCTGCCACATACAAACAATAACAATGGTGTCAGTTTTACCATATCCTCATCCTTTGGAAGTGTATGCAAAGTGGATTTACTTTCAGGGCACAGAAAACAGTGTCTTCTCGGCTTATCTACAGCACAAACCAAACTATTCCAGGCCTCAGCTACAACTTCAGTCTTTGAGGGTGTGTAAAAGAAGATGTTGTTCACAGACAGCCAATGAAGACCAGAGGCTGGCATGCGAATATGTAGATTTGTAACAGGAAGTGAGACTGGAATTGCTGAGGACAGTTCAGGCAGTTAAGAATCAGTTCTTTCTTTTGGGAGACAATAACATTTATTGTGCACTTTGATCTTTGAAACTTTACAGACCTTTTACATTCACAGATAGCTATCCACTTTATTTTTCATGTAAGAGCAGATGTGGCCATTTGTGGTCTGGTTTCCAGTCTCATCCGCTTCCAGTTATTAATTAATTAATTTAGTTTTTTTTTTTTTTTTTCCAAGTTGCTGTAGAAACAACTTGTTAAGCTGCTTGAAATTGCAAACGGATATTGCTTACCATATTATTTAATGTACTGTTATAAACACTGGTTTGTAGGAAAAATAGTTTTGCCATTATTGCACTTTGTCATTCTTCTCATTATTTCCCTGGTAGCTAATGAATCAGAAGTTCCGCACATTCACAGAAAATAGCCTATTTCCTTATCAAAAATAAGGTGGATATAACACTTGAAAGGTAAAATCTGAAACAGCATAGGGCACTTCAATTAACATAATTTACTAAACTGTCATTATATAAATTCATTCATAGAACAAATCATTCTATGAATTACATTACTTTAATACTCAATCTAAAAAGATTCATACGTATTTTCACAGTTCTATATGAGTAAAAGTGCCTGCATTGTAGATGCTCTCTATATCCATATTTTCAAGGTTTTGTGAGCTTGAACATATGACAAATAGATACGTGCTGGAACCACACACTACAAATACTTATTTCATGTTGCAAGAAAAGTGCTTGTAAATATGAAACTCTTGGTTTTTGGTAAAACCAACAGTCAACACATTTTCACTGCTAACCCCTTTACAGTTACCAATAACAACTATCTTAGTGGAAAGCAGCACATTCAGTGTTTCAGAGATCTCTTTTGTTGCCCTCTTTCTGCTGTTGAGGGCTATATTATCTTTGGAGACCTCCAAGAATGTATGGCAGTAGAAACAAATCTGTTTTACGGTGTAAACTTTTGTTTTCCATTTGAAGGTCTTCATTTCTGCTTTTTATTCCATGGACTATCAAAAAAGATACAAATAAAATCAGCACTGCTGTGAGGGGTCCCTTTACTGCTATGAAATGCCAATACTGTTCCTTTCAGCTGGAGAACACAGTCATAAAATAAAAGCATCAGAACTCTCTATACTCAAATTGACACTGACATCTTCATGTGCATCCAGATTCTACATCTCCAACACAACATCAATGATGCAATATCTATTAAAAATACAGAGACATGCTAATATAGAAGATGACATATATATGTATAAGAGTATATATTACAGTAAAATACATGTTATTTAAGGAGCTGAGGTTGTCAATCACTGCATTACTGTATAAGAAGGGAGTAACTTCAAACATTTAATTGATTAGAGGGGGGACTTATGATAATATCAATTCAGATCTGAGTGTTTTAGACATGCCAATTAAAATAATTTACTCAAAATTAAAATGATAAAGTAGTTCAGGAAATTAGCATTAAACCATATATCATATATATGAAGATTTCAGATGCAAAAGTGCTATCTGAAATTTTCTTCTAGAATGATCATTTTTATCAAGCTTGTATGTTTATGTTCAGTTATTACCTATTAATTTCCATTAAAGTGAAATTACCGAACCTAAATATATTGCTTGATCCTAATGCTCATTTTACAAGAAAATTAATATATATATATATATATATATATGTATATATATATATATATTACCAATCTTTCCTCATACACTTCCCTTTGGTTACGTTTAACTACAATTGTTGTTTATATAGTAGACCACATTCAAAGGCGTGGTTTCAATTGGGATTTGGGGGAGATTCTGGATCAAACTAAATATGGACTGGATTATACCAGAAAAGGGAATGGACTGAATAAGAAACACTATAACCTCTAGTCAAAGGCTAGGCTGTATTTCTATATGGGGCAGATGAACAGGCTCCTTTCTCGCTTCACTGTTTGACAGAGCATTGAAAGTGGCGTCTGAGTAAATACATCAGAAGCTGAAGTTAAAGTCTCCTGTTGCCCATGTGCAATGACTGACAGCCTGGTGACAAGATACAAATGTGAGCCTTCATCACTCTGGGCACACACATAAACACTCGCCACCCCCGGGCTGCACTTTGAATTGCTAATTTATTTGCCACAAAAAAAAAAAAAAAAACGATGAGATGCATTCAGAGAGAGAGCGCCGCCACTTTACACGCTTTCCATCTCCAGACTTCCTACGATGTCATCAGTTTAGGTTGTTTTTTGCTGTCCTGCTGCTGGCGGATGGAGCGGACAGTCTTCCATTTAAAGGCTTTGATAAGCCTCAATGTAGCACAGTTGGGTATGTGAGAGGGGAAATGATCAGTTAGAGATGCTGAAGCTAAGTGCACTGCAGAGAGATTTTGATTGAGTTTCCACCAGGGATAAACTGTGTTTGGGCTGAACATTGATGATTAACCGAACTGCTTGAAGGAAACCATGAGAGTTTGAGAATGAGAGAAATAAATTTAGAAGAGAAAAAGTGTCTTTGTTTTTGCCTTAATGTGGACCCTGCCCAGTCAATACAAATGTGGAAATACAAACCAAGCTCCTGCTAGGAGCTGAAATGTAGCTCCATTCCCTATCTTCTATAATAATACTCTTAAAAACAACATGCAACAGCATTTGCAGCACATTTAACTTTAACAAATGTATACTAAAGAATGATATTCAATGTTTATTGTTGGGAGGACACAGATAAACTACTGTTGTAATAAACTGCAAAGCCATATATTAAAGCACAACATTTATTTTAAGTACACACTTTTAAAAAACCTTTTACAATCATTTTCCTACTTTCTACTTTGTGAGACAATTTCTTCTCATTCTTTATGTTTTCCCCAAACATAGTCTTTAAAACACAATACATTTGATGTATTGCACTAGACTTTTATAAAACACACCAGGCTATTAGGTGCGATTGCTATAAAAACCATCTTAAGTGTATGATTGAAATGGGTCATATTATGTCTGTCTATCCTGTCTTTTCTAAAATGGATCATGGAACATTATTCCATCAATCCAAAGTTGCAGTTTTAACTTATGCACACAATTGGAATATCACATAAAACATCTGTGAATAAAGCACTACAATACTTGACTAGTATTAAAGGGTTGTTTTACTGCTTTTTTTCTTTGCATGATTGTGTTTATGGGTTGCAATATAACATGTCTTTGTGTGTGTGTGTGTGTGTGTTTGTTTTCTTTTTTTTAAAGCCTTGTTTTTAATAAATTTCACCTTTATTCTAAGCCTTTCTCCTCTGTCATTTGAACGACCGGTTGACTTCCTGATTCTACAAAACCATTCCTTGAGAAACAGGCAATGGGCTCAGATTGGTTAGTTTGGCCGGTGTGTTGTATTTGTGTAGTGCATGTTGTCTAGAAACATCACTCCCATTATTACCTTTATGGGAAAAATGTAAATATTGGTGTCAATACTGCCGTATCAGTTTGAGCCAGAATGAGGCCCATAAAGCCGCGATGAAGAGAGTAAAGCAGAAACTCCCCAAACACGGCTCCTACAAAACGTTTCTGAATGGTACATTATTATTATTATTCTATTCTATTCTACTATTAATATATAAGAATTTCGATAGGCTGTTACGTGAAAAATGTTACGTGAAAAATTTTAACTTTATACACATCTTATACACACAAAAAAGCATTTACAACTAATCTACAAGCAATAACAACTGGCTACTATAAACAAATAGCATTGGCATTACGTTCTTGATCAAATCGAAAAATTACATCAAAGTATACATGGAAAATACATTTACAAAATTAGTAAGTAATTACAAAATCAGGTCCAAAATATTTGTACGCGTTTGACTCACAAAATAGCATAACTAAGTGGCTACTAAAGCCAGCGCTGGCATTTGTTTACGTCCTTTATAAAACTAAAATATTACTTCTGAAATTATACGTGCAAATACATTTAAAATTTTAAATTATTAAGTCTTACTTACAGGTTGTGGCCCAACAACTACTGCCTCTGGTTTTAAAGTTGGAACTGTTTCATTTTTTTTTCTAATTTTAATAAAAGTTTCTTGAGATTCTGGAAGCTGTCTTTACGTAAAATGTGCAGGAATTTTTAGGAACGTAATAAAACATAAATTTTGGCCATGTTTGATGAACTACTGAGTCTGTGGCAGGCCCGGACACAGAAGACCTGAAAGGGTGAAAATAACACACTTTCGACAACATAATATGGCTTCAGCTCTCCACTGTAACTCTTTCTCTTTGACAAAGCCGCAGAAATATGGCCATGCTCCCTTTTTTGCATATTCCGGAGGGAGGGTTGATGTAAATTTATGGGTTAGTTACGTATAAAACCCAGGAAGTATCTTGTTGTAGTCCCATTCGTTTATGTAGGCATTAAACTTCCTGATTTTTAAAAGACGATATGTCTGCTTACATTGAACGTTCAGCACAGCAACTTTGCAGATACTGTTCATGCACCAACAGCAACATTACACACTATTTAAAATTTAAAAAAAAAATAATAATAATAAAGCGCAATCACCCTCCCCTTTAAGCAGCATAACTGTTTTCAACTTTGGTAATAACAAGAAATGTTCCTTAAGCAGGAAATCAGCTTATGCTTTCTGAAGGATCACGTGTTGCTGTAAATTCAGCTTTGCCTTCACAGGAATAAATTAATATAAAATATATATAAAAATATAAACCATTTATATCAAATAAATGCTGCAGATGTGAGCATAAGATACTTCTTTCAAAAAATCTTACCAACACTAAACTTTTTAACAGCAGTGTATTTTAATATTGTGTTTATTCGATGAATAATAACACTTTTATTTTAACTGCAGAGACATCTTAAGACATCTTAAGACACCCTTCCCCCCCCCCCCCCCCCTAAAAGAATGGCAGGTTTAATAAAAATTCATTGCATGCAGGCGCAATCTGCACTTCTGTACTTGATTGTTTTCTGCTTATGCCGCACACGTTAACATATGCTGAAACAAGATTTTATAATTGATGTGATACCTCTGTGGGTGCGTTCTGCAACAGATGGGTTCCACCAGGTCTGAAATAGATGGGATTAGCCAGAGAGCAGCCTCGTCCTTTATGGAGAGATCTTTGTGTTCTGGCCAGAGCTTTGTCTATGGGGACTTGTGCCTTGGCTAGTGGGGGTAACAGATGGGTTTCCCCATCTGATGCACGTTCATGCAGCACTGGCTCACATAATTCCATTCATCTTTTAAACAAGTTTGGTGAAAAATCAATTTCAGGCCATTCAATAACAAAATGCTTGGGTCAGGAAATGAAGATATGAAGTGGTTGTTAATTTGCTGAAAGGCCTTTTGTACAGCACATCAATAGCATGCGGCATGAACTTCAGCAATGAGTTACCACGCTAGGGCACTCAACATTACTTGTGTTTGGCTTTCTTCATTTATGGACTTTGTGGTTCAACAAACAAGCTTATCCATATGGAACACTTCGAGCTTGTATAAGAACCTCTCAGGAAGAAATTTTCATCCGTTTGACAGGTGTGCAACACATCTCTCAGACTTGTCCTCTAAAAGTGCCTCTTGTGATAGAACATGGAATGTTGAAGCAAAGATTACCAAAAATCAAATCAAGTCAAATGCCTAAAAAGACAGCAATATAAAGCATTGTGTGAAACACAGCAACTTCGACTAATAATTTGTAAGGAACTGAAATGCTCAGACAATGGTATGATAGCAAAGATTCTCTTTTCACCACACCAGCGCCACAGTGAATTTCTTTGAAAATAGCCACAGTACAACCATGGACATGTGTCTTATAGGAAACATTATCCTGCACCTTCAAAATCACATATACCACTGAGGATTTTAAAATCTGGATCAACAAATAAGGGTAAAAGCAGCTGAGGTACTCTGTGATTAAGCAAAACTTGACATTAAAGCGCCTCTGACAGGCTTTTAAGCATTTTAAGCAACTCCAGGCATGGTTTGAGAACCTACAGAGAATGCGAAATGATCAGGCCTCCGCACACTCCATAATCTCCATGACTCTCCACGCTAAAGCTGATAAATTGTATTAGATTTCTCTTTAATACACAGGGCTAGGGCCGAGCCAGCCTCTGAAGTTTGGGCACATCTCTTTTCCCCAGACGGAGTGTCTGGGGTGACATGAAGAATTTAACTCAAACTCCAATGGGAACACACCAATCAGGTAGATATATTACAGCCCTGTCTTGATCAACAGATCCCGCTCTCCGCTCTCAGAGCCCCCTTTCCACATCCAATTTTTATTTATCTGTTTTTTTCTAAACTTGCTTCCCTTCTTTACAACCTATGAATGCCTTCACTATTCAAATGTTCTTTCGAGTCACTACAAATAGGCAGGTTGTCTTGCACAGCTCTATAATGATTCCACAAGCATAGTCCCCTCGATGTGGATTCACAGAAAGCCACAACATTCGTGTAGCCTCTTACAAGTGGCTCGATGTCCACTAACAGGTGAGTTGAAAAAATTCAAAGCAGGTTCCAGTCAAGCTCTGAGTCAGTCAGGACACTGCTTAACATTCAAATCATGAGGCTTCTGGCTAGTTTTAAAAAAGAAATGTCAGGTCATTATAGATTGCAATTTTTGCCTGAGTAAAATGAATACATGAAATCTTTATTACCCACCAGACACCGAGCAGGGGAGGAGCGAGAGCTTCAGAATAACTCGGATTCTATTCTCTCCCGCCTTCCCTGGGTACATCAGAGAAAGTTTTCCCTTTTTTTTTTTTTACCCTCCTCATGCTTCTTTTACAAGTTCTCGGGCCTGTCATGTCAGGGTCAGTCTCTAATCAGGAAAGGGCTTGATCAAAGCTCCAGGAGTGAGGAAAGGAACACAGAACCTAATTTCTCAGAGGGCAGGAATTAATACCGTTCCCCTGTCAGCCCACACTCTCACACCCCTTCCAGCAAATACACCGCCTCTCACTGGGCCTGATGGCTCCTACACCTGTTGTAATCAGGAAGATTAAGTATTTAAGGAGAATCCCAAATATATACTTCCAACAGATAGATGATAGAGCTGATGACAGATAGAGGCTAGCCAGACACTGAGCAAACTGATTAAAAAACTTCTAAAGTTTGAGACTCTCGAATGTGCTTCCTTCCAATCCCAACATCAGTATGTTACAGTGCACACTCTTTTATCTTGAGCAAGGACAATTATCATTGTTGAAAAAGATTTGTGGAAACCAGTCAGGGATTACTCAATTATGGACAAACTGGGAGATATTAACTGGTCAGTTAAAGTCATTGTTACGTCACAAGTTATTTACTTTTCATTAGTTAAATATTTGCAAAAGCCACATGTAAAAGCTCTGTGTGAGATTTCTAGTGCCGTATTCAACTCGTTTTGAGATAATCCATCACTTTACACAAGCCAGAACTTTAAAATGTAAAAAAAAAAAAAAATTTAAAATGAACACTCTGTCACTATTTAATCATAATTTAATCATTTAGTTTGGATTTTGTTTGCTATGAGACAGTCAATATAATTTAGTCAACTAATAATGTATAAATGATTCATAACTCCATTAACAAAACCTTCATAGAATCAACAAATCATACATAAAATGTTAGCATACAACCTAATCATTTACAACGCACTCTCATCCTGGGACGTCATCTAGATTCTAACTGACACTTTTGACCATGCATCTACAGTAAATCCAATGCACATGGCAACCTTTAGCATCAGTTAGATGACGCGGGTAGGTTTAGGTCTGGGGTAGGGTTAGACCACTTGGAGGCGCATCTCATATTGACGCTAAAGTGTGCCTTGGGATGACGCCTTGGGATGAGAACGGGCTGTCATTTATGAATGTATAGTAATGTTTTGTAAATACTTATAAATGATGGAACATTGTAATAAAGTGTTACCACTTATTAATAGTTAAGCATTTTCATTATAACAACACCTTTATAGGTTTAGCTTGAATTGCTAAAATCTGCATACACTGAGTATGCTGTTCTTCTTTCAACTCTTGATTTGTGGAGGCTGAACATAACCAGCTCAAAAAAACAACATGTTGTACGTGTTATCAACCAAATGGAAAAAGCACATACACAATCTCTTTGGAGGGCATTTTTGGCCTGTGAAACTCACAAATAACAGCATAACTGAATGAGACATATCACCTCAATTATGAGTTTTCTGCTAATGAGAAAGGTGAGAGACATGACCTGCTTGGTCAAATCAGACTACATCAAAGCTTGTTTGCAGCATCATCTATGCCTAAAGTATCCTTTTGCAGCACACCCAAGTTATTGGAGTCAAAGTAAAGAGTTACCACTGTGCCAATCACATATCCACCATTACTCTCTCTATATGCCCCATGGTGAGTGCTCTCAATAGCATAACCTAGGGGCCTAGCATGACACGAGGACTACTAGAGACTGGGGGTGGACTAACATTCACTTCATCTAGCAAAACAGCACTAATTCGACCAGATGTTGAGAGCATGAAAGAAGCGTCACGTCTCCAGAATCTGCTCCTCTGAGGGTCGACTGCTATATGAGGTTCTGTGCCCTAATGATGGGCAGGTTATTTGATTCTTACGATTGTACATGCCCCGCTGTCAACAAGCCCCTTGACTCCTTTCGGTTGCTGCTCCGGTGAGCAGTGGTGGAATGTAACGAAGTACAAATACTTCGTTACTTTACTTAAGTACATTTTTCACGCATCTTTACTTTACTTAAGTAGAATAAATAGTGCATACTTTTTACTTTTACTTCGTTACATTTTGCAGCAATTATTATACTTTCTACTCCACTACATTTCTACAGCTTCTGTTACATTTTCGTTACATTTTCTGATCAGTTTTTCCCCTGCCAAAACGTAATCTGACCGTCCGTTCGTTGCACGTTTGTCTCACCAGTGACGTTTGGTTGCCATAGATACAGTATATCAACCCGGTCACACTAAATGCGTCTCACACGCAGTGTGTTTATCATGCAACTCATACGCGAAAATTTGTTTTTACGTGCATAGGAAACACACCGTGTGTAATATATGTTTGGTTTGGTTAGGATTATGGCAAGCCAAGAGGTTCAGAATTACACCATAAATGAATCGCGTTTACTGCCAAACATAGTTATTGACATGTAGTACTAAGGATAAGCATGATATTGCCTAATTGCAAGCTTATTTCAGAAATGGTGACATTTTTTTTCCATCATTATTGAACATCATTATAGGAGTAGGCTATTAGGTTGAATGAGTTAGAATTAAATGTTTTATTAATCATTAGAAAATAGACATTAAGATAATAAATTGTTATGCAAGTACTTTTACTTTTAATACTTAAAGTAAATTTAAAATAAAGTACTTTTTACTTTTTACTTAAGTATGGTTGTCATTGTGTTACTTCTACTTTTACTAAAGTAAATATTTATCTGGGTATTTGTACTTTTACTTAAGTACTGAGATTCAGTACTTCCTCCACCACTGCCGGTGAGCAGGGACACTTATCTGAGAGAAATGAAATCAGGGGTAATTGCATGTTCATGCCACAGAAAACGCTGAGTACCAGACAGTGGGGGACTCCTTCCTTTCGCCACATTATCCTGCTAACAGTCTGCTTCTAACTTGCTCTGTTAAGCATCCTGAAGAAAAAAAATTCCTTGATCTGTGGGTGCAATTTAATCCAAATCTTTCTCACATTAAGTCTCTCCATATCTTTCTCTTCTTTCTGTCTTGTGTTTCTACCAGGGACAATGTCTGTGTCTCCTGTAAAACATATTTGGAGGACAAAATAATCAACAGTGCAGAAAATAAAATAAATAAATAAAATTAAGTCTCCTATTTGCATTTGGCCTTCATTATTTTACCAAGCAGTTTATGACTAATTGTCCACAAAGAAGGTACTAATAAATAATAACAATAATAAAATGAACATGAACAAAAGCAAGTAATAACAAGTAAAAACGTTTGCATTTATTCATTTAGCTGACGCTTTTATCCAAAGCGACTTACTTACGCCTCTGGAGCAACTAGGGGTTAAGTGTCTTGCTCAGGGACACATTGGTGTCTCACAGTGGATTCAAACCCGGGTCTCTCACACCAAAGGCATGTGTCTTATCCACTGTGTCATCATTTTTAAAAGTCCACCACATGTTAATATACACAAAACACCACTGAAATATACACAACATTCTCATAAAAAGAGATGAATGACAAGAACCACACACAGTCTAATAAATAAATTAATTAAACCTGCAGAACAAACTTGTAATGTAAAGTTACATTTTTGATTCAACAACCTTGTGGACATCCCTGAATGTTGTTTCTATTCATTGTAAGGTAAATACACTGCATGTTTAATTCATTGCGAGCTTTTCCAATCAGAGTTCATGAGCGCTTGTATATTCCGAGCAGGCAGACCGATGTGGTCCCACTCTTGCTCTGTGGTTCAGACCTTTTGTCTGCAAACCCTCACACTTTTATTTTAATGAAATGCTAATCCCAGGCAAGTTATTCCACTGTTTGGGTTGGAAATGCTTTTATTTATGCAACATCCAAGTACATGTTCTGTCTACAGAGATCAAGCCACACTCCAAGAGCTGCGTTCATAACAAAAAAGAAAGAGAGAAAGAGAGAGAGAAAGAGAGAAAGGTGACCTCGTCCTGAGCTTCATTACACCTGCTGTGTTGCTGTCTTTTTATGTATAATCTAAAGATTTCCACTCAGTTTCACTGACTCATTTCTATGTGGTTTCATTATTCGTTCAAAAGTTGTCAAAGTGGGACTTTGTGAACACTGTGGTTCCATTAAATGTAAAGGCTGCCTGAAATATCCAGCATTTTCTACCTGAGAAATTTGCAGTGGCCTTGAGGTAAATAAATACCTAGCATTAGCCTCAGGTTCATTTCAATTACAGATTAAATGTGGATTATGTGTTCTGCACTAATTGTTGGAGTTTGTTCAGAGCACATTTAGAAATCCCACAGAGAATCAAGGATTCCTCTATGTCACTGTTGGGAAAAAAAAAAAGCTAAGTAGCAGCACTAGGTTTAAAAACAAAATCAAAACATCGCCTTTAAAGTTGACCATTTATGTTTGCTATTCTGCTGCATTCACTCACAAAAATGAGGCTCTGTGGAAAAAGGTATGACTAAATACTGTATATTCATAGAACACGATCTTTACTTACTATAAAGATTTTTGGCATACAAGAAAAATCGATAATTTTGAACCATACAATGCATTGTTGGCTATTGCCACAAATATACCGGTGTAACTTGTGACTGGTTTTGTGATCTAGGGTCACATTTTATCTCTTCTAAGTCTGCTACTATTACTAAATGAGATCAGTTATGAATTCATTAAAAAAATCTTCATTGCATAATAATGATAATTTTAGATGTGGCTAATTTGTACAAATTTGTACCATTTGAATCATATGAATTTTCAAAAAAGTCACCAGGAAAAATAACAAAACGTATGAAAACATACAAGTGAGGTTGTATGAATTTGTATGAAATCATACTTGCAAATTGCTGTGAGATAACGTTACATTACAAAAACAAACAAACAAACAAACAAACAAAAACAATAAAATACATATCTATTATATGCCCTGTTTTGTAGTCTTGTTGTTGTTTTAAGGGTATACTACTAGAATAGGATTTAATGCTTGATTCTTTGAAAAACACATTATTTTTCACATATTGTACATTATTGCAGCACCTATCTTGCCTGTCTGTCTAAAACACTCTGTCCTGTTTCACTGAAGCCCCTCTTTCTGAAATGCAAAATGTGCTCTGATTGGTTAGTGTGTTGTGATTGGCGAACCGCTTAGCGCATTAGCTGTAAATGTTAAAAGCTAGCAGAGCTATACAGCGTTGTTTATATTGTATAGCAACAACACAATTTCTAACAGATAACATAACACATAATGCTTACAGGTGTGTTCCACAAATAGCCTAAATTGTCCCTCAACTAAGTGGGAACTGTTCTGTTTCAGAACAAACTTATCCTGTGTGGTGGATCTGCAATGAGCATTAGCACACACACACACACACACACACACACACACACACACACACACACACACACAAAAAACCATAACCACAAACAGGGAACAAAGTGGTCTTCAGTCTTTATTGATTTTTGCAAGAAAAAATGTGATTTCTATTAAACAAAACTCACATTGATCAGTCATCCCATTTTCCTATGTCCCCTCTAATACATCAAAGTTCGTACAGTCTCGCGTCCTTTAAAATTCCCATAAAAACAGTTCCTGTTTGAATAACTTTGTCACTAGGTTGGTCCATTCCCACAACACACCAGGTACTAAACATGTCAAGTCAACTTAATTAAAACATTTACCTTAACCATTTTAGCTACGTTTTTGAAATCACATTTTATCCAAAGAGTATTTTTAACTGGCTTTAACCCAGATAGCAAACTGACATTGAATCAACGTGGAAATATGACATCGAAACAACGTTGATCTGACATTGTTTTGCTCATCGAATTAACGTTGAACCAACGTCAGACGCGTGTTCTTTCAAAACTAACGGAAAATCAACTTGAAATCAACGCGTTGTTCCAACGTAATGAAAGCAAACCAATTTTCGATTTTATTTAACTTTGAAGAATGCCGCGTCTGACGTTGGTTCAACGTTAATTCGATGAGCAAATCAACGTTGTTTCAATGTCATGAGAGACGTCGTTTCCACGTTGATTCAATGTCAGTTTGCTGTCTGGGAAATGTTTAACCTATAAGCCAAAAACCTAAGCTTGTGCACTAACTCAGTATAATGACGAATCAAGATATTACAATAAACCAATATACAGTTGTCGCAGTTATGTTCAGTTAATTTGTTTTCATGGACATTCAGTTTGTTTTCATCTATCATGTGTTCCTTTGAAGGATTTTCCTGCCAGTCAACTGTTGTCATGGAAAATCATCTAATCATCACACCTGTTCGTAATTGTTTCATTATCTTTGTGTATTAAACATAATAGCATTTTAACCTTTGTTTTCTAAGTGTGTCTGACTTATGCCGAGTTCAGACTGCATGATTTTAGCCACGATTTTGGCTCGCCGACAGGTTTTGAGAAATCGCCGACAAATGCCCGAAATCACAGGCAAATCGGCGCTCGTTCACGCGAGTGACAATCACGCAGTGTGAATGAACAAAGACACGAACTGAGAGAATCACCGACGAGTCGCCGACGCCCGTGAGATATTTGGCATGCTAAATATCTGGACCTGTCGGCGATTCAAAATCCTGCTGTGTGAAAAGTGTTTTGACTGAAAACTACATCGGCGATCACCGGCAGCCAGTGAGAGAGCAAGATACAGAGCAGCAGGGAGTTCGGGGAGGAGTTATAGATCACATATCAACATGATATGGCATTGTTTCAACAAAAAAAGCTTCTTCTCGGTCTATTTGGACACAATAAATGGAAGAAAAATTAGTAGAAATTTGGCAGGAGCACTCGTGTCTGTTTCACCAGCTGTACCACAACCGGGTCGAAAAAAAAAGTCTCACGTGAGAACTCCGGTCTTGCACGTGTGGTGTCGCGCGTTGTTTCCTTTTCATATCTCACGCGTGTTTGTTGTGAAATGTAGTTTGCGTGCAGCGTGCTAGACAGAGAGTCCGTCGGCGATTTTTCTAAAGTCATGCAGTGTGAAACCTTCTGTCGCCGATCCATCGTCCAGTGTGAACACAGCAGCGACTGAATGCTGGCCAAGATAGTCATGCAGTGTGAAAAGAGCAGCGACCTGACTACTTTGAAAATCGTGCAGTCTGAAAGAGCCATTAGGGAGACCAAAGAGCAACAACATGCTACCAAAGCAGGTCTTTGTTTTCTCTAGCGCAATGCAGCTCAACCAACCCTTCTGTGCATATTTTGTGGGTAGGGATTATTTTAATGATTACTGTAGCATGTGTAGTCCCAACTAATTGGGTGTTGTAATGCTTAGTTTTTTTCTGTTAAAGAGAATATCTTCCTATGGAGTGGACTTTGAGCTTTGCAAAAAAAAAAAAAAAAAAAATATATATATATATATATATATATATATATATATGAAGAGTTCAGATGCAAAAGCCTCTCAGTGCCATTTGAAATTTTCTTCTAGAATGATATTTTTTATCACGCTTGTATATTTAAGTTCAGTAATTTCACTTAAATGGCAATGATAATTACCTATTAATTGTTATTTAAGTGAAATTACTGAACTTAAATATACAAGTTTGATAAAAATCATCATTAAAGAAGAAAATTTCAAATGGCATTTAGAGGCTTTTGCATCTGAACTCTTCACACACACACACATATATATATATATGTATATATATATATATATATATATATATATATATATATATATATAAGTTGATAAAGTGAAAAAGCATAATAGGACCCATTTAATATCATATCAAATTTAGTTTTTTAAGTAAAAGTATTTTTTTATTATTATTAAACAAGACAAAAATATGGATCAAGAAAATAAAATACAAAAAGCCTTTCAACTGGTTGAAGCTTATAAATTATAAGTGTTATGTAAATATAGTAACTATAATATAGGTCCTTCCCTCAGCATTGTTCTTTGTAAGCTGTCGAGGTTGGATGGCAAGAACCTGACTCTCACTGTGGAATATATGATGTTTGTATTGTAATATCACCTTCACACAACATACATTCATTCTCTATTAGGCAAATTGGATTCTGGGCTTCTTTCATTGGAATTATGCATAAACTAAATGTTAACATTCTTCATTTTCTCAAGAACAGGGCATGAAGGTCAAGAAGGATGAAAAGAGGGGACAAATTGCATTGTGATTTGTGACTGAACAGCTGTGACATTTATTCCTGGTCTTAATGGATCCTTCCTTAGGTACTCCATTAGCTGTTCTTTAATCCCAACGAGAATGTCAAGGACAATGCCAAGAGGTCTATCCCTCATTAAAAGATGTATTTACTCTAAATGATGCCCTTATCATTGGCTGTGTAACCAAAATAATTAAAATACAAAAGAAGGATCAGGCATTATTTTTACTTTTGTAGATCTCATTGACATTTTCACTTTTGGTAATGCGTTTTGGGAAATATGCAACATGGATGAGGGTGACTGTTCTGAACACTTAATTTCTTTCTGACCACTTAATGTGGCTATGCAAAATCCACTAAAATTACAGTTGCTTTAATGCAGAGTTCTCTCCAAAAGAGGCACCAAGCGAAAATCTTAGAACTCTCATGAGTCACGTTGAAGCTAATTTGAAATTAATGAATGAGGACTAGACTGCTTTATTTGGAATATTCCCAATTTCAAAGTGAACAGGAGTAATACTTACCAGACATAAATCAATCAATTTGTTCTGCCTTCTGCTACAGAAAGCATGAACAAATTAGTTATACAATTCTGTGGCGAGTCACAGAATTGTTTGCTTTTACATTTTATATGGAGCTCATAAACAGAGCTCATTCTGTCGGGAAAAGCCAGAGACATGACACGATATTAACAGCCCAGCATCTCTCTCTCCCTGCCTCTCCCGGGACACAAGTGTTAATCGGAGCCATCAGGTCCTTTCCTGCTGGATCAATGTCAGCACAAATTTCAGATTGCTTTCCTGATGCACGCCAACTTATCTGTGATTCAACTTTAATAGGTTATTGAACGGCACAAGCATTTAGGGAGCAGGGCCGTATTTCAAGTTATTGACAATCAAATCCACACAACTTTCTCATTACCATACATTAGGACAAACAAAATTAATCTTTGGGAGCACTGTCAGGTGAAAGGACAACACTTTGATTGAAAGAGGTCACAACCTGCGCTGCAAGAAAATAAATGGATAATATCCAGTTGAGTTTGGTATGATAATGCTTTTCCAAGGGTTCTGTATTTTTACCAACTTTGTATTAAAACATGACCATACATCTCTTTAAAAGCAATCAGAAGTCTAATGCTAATGCATGAGCATATAGAGGGGTCCAAAAGTCTGAAATCTAAACATTTCAAAATTAAAAAAAAAAAAATTCAATACGATTTTGCATAATAATAAGCCCTCCTTCCATCTGCATTATCTCCCCATGAACTACATTTCCCATTACTCGCTGTCTGGACTCAATATGCTCAATTACATTTAGCAGTATCTCATTACCTTGTTAACTCTGCCTATATAAGCCATGCGTGTTCTGTCATTCTTGGTAAAGTCTTGTATGTGTAACCTCACTCGTACAAATTTGTACGATTTGTCTTTAGGGGCGGGGTCAGGGGTAGGTCATTTGTACAAATACGAATTTGGCAACTCGTAAAATATGTACGATTTAGCAAAGATCATAGGAATTTGTCAGGTGAGGTCGTAAGAATTCGTACAAATTAGCCACCTTGTACAATTTGTTATTTGCCATGATATCGGGTTGGTTATTCTTGTTTCTGTGATTTGTTTTTTGATTCTCTGCCCCTTGTTCTGGATTACCCCTTTGTCTGTGTTTTCTGCCCTGTTGCTTATTTGGATTGTTTGGCCCTTTGCTTGTTATATGGATTACAATTTTGGATGGTCCCAATAAAGCTGCATTTGGATATTCAACCCAAGTCTCATGAGCAGTTCATGACAAATTTTAAATTGGGTTGTTGCAATAAAAATTTAATCCGTCAAAATAATCCGTAATAATAAAAATAATAATAATAATAATAAATAAAAAAAATGGTGATCATATAAAAAGAATTACTGACCCTGAATTTTTAAATAGTAATGTATATTACATCCAAGAAAAAAAGTAGTATTATTTAGCAAGAAATATATCAAATTTAAACATTTCCATTATTGGTCTGTTGTATCCAATGTATATAGATCTTGGTGTCTAAAAAAGTCCAGCTGAATATCGAACACTGAAATGCGTTCCTTCTGTTGGTTATGAACATGTCAAGAACACTGGGTGGCCGTTTAGTGGGTCCCAGCTGCTGCCAGCAGTTCTTATACTGCAAATGGTTGACATGGCCTTGAATCACACAGAGCAAATTTCACATCAAAAGCAACAGACTTCAGACACAGGCGCCGAACTGACACTCTCAGAGCGGAGGGAAAATTCAGGAAACCTTTTTTACAAGAAGACGAAGCTACCTACTTTCTGCCTGGGAGTAAAAATGTATTATAATAAAAGTTATTCGGTAACAACAACAAAAAAGCTACATTTTCTTTCTGTCTTTCAAACTCGATTTAAATCAGGTGAATGCAAAAAGAAGAAAATGGGACAGGGTAGGTAGCCACACTTATGATTTACATTAAATCACGGCTGTGTTTTGGCTGGTTTTGTGACCACAAACAGCTTTAGCCTACAGCATATGTGCGACTACAGCTTACTGTAGTAAACAGCCTCAGCCAATTAGTGCTCCAAAGTAGAGATGCACCGATTGATTGGCTGGTGACCGGAATTGGCCGATTTTCACGTTATTGGTCATGACCAGCGACCGGTCGGTCAGTCTGAAATATGGCGATATCATGCCGGGCAAAATGCACTCAGGCGGTACAGGATTCACATCGCGCAACATCAGCACCACACGTGCATACCTTAGGAACGCATATAGTAGACCTTACAGCCTAAATTTTTTCAGCATGTTAATCAACAAGTGTGCAGTCACGTGTGAGCATCGAGGAGTCGCATTAAGCAGCAGTGAAGCGGTTTCGGCGCCGAGCCTATTTTTGCTGCGCTGCTCACGCTCAATTAAATTAAAAGCACACTTTTGATGGATAAAATAAATATGATTTCACACAAAAAGTGCCCAAAAATATGTGTTTTAACAAAAACTGGAGTATGTCAGATATACTCTTTATAGAAATTATTTATAAAATGTACCCATTTAAACTTGTTTTTATGATTCAGTTTGGGTAAAAGTATATGGTGTTTTTTAAATAAAAAAAAATATTATTAAATATTATTATTATTAATTATTAAAAGTGTTATTAAAAATTTAAAAAAGTGGTTCGAAAAAAATAAAATCGGCTAAAATCGGTGTCGGCAGGTCAAATGAAAATCGGAATCGGCCAAGAAAATTGTAATTGACTAATCGGTACATCTCTACTCCAAAGATGTCAGAAAAATTTCACTCAGTATTAAAAACACTAAAATCCTGCTTGCTGCAGCAAACTAGCCCGAATTTCTCCTGAAGGTGCCGAAATTATAACTTGCCTCATTGCAAACATGAACTTTATCTGCAAAGATAAAAAAAAAGACAGTTTAAGAGTTAGAATACATACCCACTTCTAAATTACAAAATAATTATACACCACAAGGTCATTTCCAATGCAGAGTCATGCATTTTTCATACAATGGGTCTTTAAAGAACAGCTGAAATAGATGCTGCCTCACATTTCACTCAGCGGCATGATGCAAAGTAATTTTGTCCTTTCTAGTGGCTTCATTACAGTGTAATGTGTTCTTCAAGACACTTCATAACTGAAATGTACTTGGATGGGAAAATGAGGTGTGGCGAATCAAGCAGAGCTTGATGAATTAGATGACATTTCCATGCATCTGAAGGTCGAGTGGTTTGTCAACATCGATGAAACCTTGAGATGAATGACTGGCTAATGTGCTGCGTACCGCGCTGTGAACGTCATTGTTACGGCATTGTCGGCCATACAAAGTCTGTTGTATTTACACTGAATGTTGCTTTTTTAATTAAACTTGGAGCTAGAAGCTAGAATAAAACAATCTTTCCTTTTATTTTGATATTGGATATTCAGATATTCAAACAACAAAATATTCTTTGGGTCATGAAACATTTGTGAAAATGCTCAAACATGCTGGTAGTGGCTGGCAACTCTTTTTCAAAAACAGGGAAAGATTTAAAAGTGATCTCGAATCAAACACCCACGTGATCTTCTTCCTATAAATGACAGCAATCCGTCTGTGTCTATTCAACCATTGACAAAACCACACTGGAAGATTCAAACCTGTGTTCATGCTTCCGCTGACCTAGAGAGAACAGTTGTCATGTATAGGTATTAAACAGCTTCGCAAACAGTCTTTTCAACCCCACGGTATCATTATTTCTGTTACAAATATTAAAATTATCACAGAAGTACTGGGATATAAGTTTATAGTTCAGATACAAACACTAATGTCTTTGGTAGTGGTCAAATTTTTTTTTAATAATGATTCATTAAAATGATTTAAACATTTTTAAATAGAATGCATTAAATATCATTTTGTCAGAACCTCGACTAAACTACATGTTGTTGTTTTTTGTTAAGTTGTCCGTTTAGAATTGTGATCTCTATTTGAAAGAGGGAAAAAAAAGGGATTCTAAATTTATGCAGAATCGTGCATCTCTACTTTTGAGGAAATAACCATTTTGTGTGTGTTTACGTGTGCCTAGGGCCTTTGTAGATATAGTCAGTTTTCCAAAGTGGCCCATTCTAAGCTACTCATTAAGACTTGTTTGTTGCCAGATAATTACAGTCACACAGGACCGTTTTCAGTATCATTTACCACACGCAATGCGGCTTATTAGTTCTAACAAATAAACATACTGAATAAAATTGCTAGAGAGTTACCGAGATTATTTTCAGTGAGCTGGATAAACTTACAACATTCCACACTAAACGTGCTTGAATTCACAAGCCAAGGGCCCTGAAAAACTTCCATAAGCCCCATCAAATGTCAAATACAAACAGTTCTACCAATGGACCAATAAAAAGTCCTTAAAGAATGAAATGAATAAAAATTAGCTGGAAGCATTTTTGTTAATCCAAACAGTATATCTAATTCACTGCTGCTTGTAGAAAAATAAATAAATAAATAAATAAAACAAAATGACATTTCCCTATGGAAGCTTGTGTTCAAGAGCCTTCAGCTCTGCTATCTGCGCTGAAGAGAGGGAGGTTCTGTGTCCGTCTCCCGAGGGAAGGATTAAAGAAAAAGGGTTTGTTGTTCAAAACAGAGATGAAAATATTCACTCTTTGTTTTTACTAGATTTAGATTCATTGTGCGACCAAGAGATGCTCACAGTTTCTGTGTATAGGCTATGCGGCAATTTTTGACGAACAGTTGATAGTGTGTTCACAGTTTAATAGCAGTTTGACGATTTTATTTTCTCACATTATATTGAAGAAGGCCACCGCGCAACAGCAGCAGTTATCTATCAGTATTCATTTCAGAAACCCTGACAGCTCACTCACACAAAGCTAAGAATTGTGAGAGGTCAAGGTTCAGCAATCAATCAACCAAAAAGACACAAAACATTATAAACAAACAAATAAATACATAAATGCAAATTATGAATTAATGGTGTCATTGCAATCCAATGAGAATTGGACATGCTGATGCTGAATTTGCTATTTTTATGCGACCTGTTTGCATAGGAGTTCGAGGTATCAACCCAATTTTTTCGAAACAGTACACTCTGCTCCGTAATGTGTGCAAGTGTACAAAACAAACCCCAAAGATCAGCAAAAGGCAGTGCCAAGTGTGTGACATTCGACATAATTCAGAGCACAGGGTAGTCGTCCAACCAAGCAGACATGCCAGCCCTTCATGCTTTACTAGACCGCAGACCAGAAAACACTGAGTGACATTTATGTTCTTTTATTTTCCACTTTAATGTTGCCTTACCCTCTCTGCAGTGACATTTTCATGCACTAAGCAGAACAAAGATTTTCACTTGTGCGATTCATTTGATATTTAAGCATATGCTGCTTTTTCACGCAGTAATTAAACCGTGGCAGCGAAGACAGAGGAGAAATGCACATCCATTACCTGGACCAGTTCGCGAGGCCAGATTCATTTTAACACGTATTTGTAGCTGGTTTTATTCTAGGATTTTAGTCTTGTGCAGATTCAAGCTCCATCCTGAGGAAATGTTAATCTTGAGCAAATTATAGCATCTCAGTTTGGTCAGTTGATTTAAATCAATAATGGCAGTGGTTTTGGAAGAAAAATATATGATGTGTAAGAAACGTTAAAGTTTTAGGAACACTTTACAACATTACATTTTAAAACATGACTTGGTTAAAGGGCACCTATTATGCCCATTTTTACAAGATGTAATATTGGTCTCGGGTGTCCCCAGAATATATTTGTGAAGTTTCAGCACAAAATACCCCACAGTTAATTTATTATAACTATTTGAAACATTTTTGGGGCCTGTTTTAAAAAGAGCTGTTTTGATGTGCACCTTAAATGTAAATGGGCGTAACTTGCATACCTATGGCAATAAACAGTTGTTGAAGGAGATTGGCTGAGAGTGAGAGACCCGTTGTTCTGTATGGCATTCAACCGTTTAAGCTTGAACTGGAATCAGACCCAGATGATGAAGAGACTCCGGCAGAACAAACACAAATGAAAATGTACCGGGACGTCTCGGAATGGTTATTTGATACATGTATGTACTTATAGAGTTGTAATCGCGTCCCCTTTGCAATTATGCATGTGCAACACACACACAGACACACACAAACTGTAATAATGCTGGCTCAATTTTTTTGAAACTACAAACACAAATTGTATGTACACAAGAAATTACATTGTTGCGTCATGTTTACATTGCTTGTCGTACAGGTGCTTATGTGGCAAATGTGAAAAGATGGCTACAGAACATACACAGTTTTTAATACAATATATGTTGAAAACAGTTGTGGAGCCTAATATTTTTGTTGAAAAAACATAGATGATGCATGCTGTGATGAATAAGCCATTGCAGATCTATACAGGTGGAGCTGGGGAAGGTGGAGAGTTTCTGATATAGCAGGAACCAATTAGTTACACCCTATAGAGAATGATGCAATTGCAAGCAGATTAAGTTAAGGACATAGCCTGTACCATCTCGAGTGTTATGGCAGAAATGTATTTATTAAAATATTAATATTTTGTGATCTTTTGTGAATCTATTAATCATTATATGTCTTTATTGTCACTTTGGATCAATTTAATGCATCCTAGCTGAAAAAAGTAACAATTAATTCAAATATATATTTTAAAATATACTACTTTTGTTAAATCATATAATTATTTAAAGAATGCCGACACCTAGACTTTAAGAGAGGCTGAGATGAAAGATGGGGCCTAGCAACAGCTATGATTTGGGGAGACATATTTGACGTGTAGCTTGGCAACTGGACGCAGAATATCATTGTGCGCCCCGATTAAAATCCAGTCAGATACTAAAGACAGACGACTGCTGTGCCTCTCTTCAGGGCTTATCACTTTCTTATTGCCTCAAAGCCACGGGGAAGTGGAACTTCTGAATGAAAAATAAGCTCAAACAGAATTTCTTGCAGCATGTGTAAACAGCATGCCAGAGAGTATATCCATCTTACGGCATTAGAAAAGTGCACTGCATTAACTTATTTTATTTGCACACATGCATTTAGCTATAAGCTGAAGTGCAAATGTATCTATACGGATAAGTTTCTCCTCATTATCAAACACTGCAGACTTCCCGCCAAAACCAGAAGAACAAGATAATTAGTCATGCCGGCTAGGGCCTAGGAAGCAATCTGACAGAGGAATATATTGATTTAGGAGGGAGGGTGCAGCAAACAGCCGAAGTTAGGGGTTACTATCAATCTTCTCCTCCAAGTCTATCAGTATATGATGAAGCACGTATGTGCGTTCGCTCACATACACTCGTTCCAACAGCTCGCCGGACAGCTTGTCAGAAAGAGACAAATGTAAGTGAGAACTAATGTCTCTGTGGACTCTGGAGGGAGTTTACATCCTCCAAACATTAGGGCCCTGCTTTTTTCGGCAAGTTTAAAGCTATCCCTTGAGCTGTAGACTTTTTGGATGTAGTCGGCTGGCTAAATCGGAGGATGATGAGAGGAATGGTAACAGAGGGAAAAAAAAAATCCTCCGAGTGAAACGCCGCCTCTGCATTCATAATACAGTGATCAGTCTCAGGTGTGGGTTGTCTTATGGAATGCTGCTACTGATACGTTTAGCCTAAAGAGCGCTGATCTATTTGCCGGGGATTGGAATAGCCCCACTGTGATTGGTTGTGTGTCTATGTGTGTTTACTCCGTCTGCCCTTGTCTCCTTCACACAAACATAAACACTCACAATGGTCCCAACGTCCCCTAAAAGCAAGAATGCCCAAAGGATAAGCATGTTTACAGCTACGCCTCTCACATGCAATTGCGTCTCTAGCATGCTGAAGGAGAGATACGGGCAGCTGAAGGCTGAAGCTTTGAGTGGGGGATTTTATGTATCGGCAGTTCAGCAGTTCAATAATCTGTGGAGACCTGCGACAGCGGAACTGGGTGGCTAATTGACGATCTGTTTGGACAGAGCCACGGGATTGCGGTCACTTTCACGCTCCCTCAGTCCTGTGTTTCTGTCAGGAAGACGGAAGGAGGAGTGGGGGAATGCGGAGAAGAGCCAGACGTTGAGCCCCGCAGGGGGACCTGATGTCACTCACACAGCACAGAGCTCTCAGAGAGAAAGACATCCTACCTCAGGAGCGAAGAGTGCCAGTTCCTTGCTAACACAATGTGAAACACCTGTTACTGCCAAAAGCCTTCACGTCTTGTACCTCAAACACACACGACACCGTTCCATTTCCATTCCATATATATATATATATATATTACATTTTAGTGAAGTAGACAGATCCCACATAAGAACTAAAAACCACAGCTCAATGTATCTGGAGCAAGGAGGTTTATAATTCTTGAAAAAGCTATCCATTAACATGCCTATTCATCACAATGACACTTGTTCAGTAGGTCTTGTTTCGGTACCCACACCAAGAGTCTCAAACTCTTCATTAGCAACTATCCTGAATTGGGATATGAGGTCAGCAAAACAAAATACATTTCACACTTATAATGAAATGCTTTGAGAGAAAAAAAGGAATTGTTATCTAAAACTAAGATTCTGTTAGACCTATTGCTTATAGAAAAAAGCAAGGTGTCGAAGATGCAACAGCATATTCTATAACATCTTGTTTATCATGTCTGAATATATCTTGGGAAAATTCACTAGTTTACTGCAGAAAAATAGTGATTTATACTGGCAAGCTGAAAACGTTAAGAACACACACGGCACAGTAGAGGGACAAAACAACAACAACAACAAAAAAAAAAAAAACAATCTCCCATTTAGCTCTTCTTCTCTTAACACTACAAAGACAGTTTCATCTATCAAAATAAACCACATAGAATAAACGCCCTGCCAGTATAAACTAAAATGGCACGTAAGTTTTTATTTATTTGTTTTTATCCAGCGTTATCATGTGGTGTGATGTGGAGCACAAGAGAACAACAGAGTCTGAAGCTGCTCGCTTAAAAGACCTTGCTCGCCTCTCAATCGTCCAATTTCAAAACAGTTTTCACAGGATGAATTTTAAGTTTGTAAGCTTTCAAATGATACCTAATCTATGATGATTACTAATGTGATATGAAAAGAAAAGCAACAGGACGTGACAGTTAATTAAATCTGTTTTTCTCAAAATTCCGTTTCTGAAAATCACAGCGATCAGCCGACGTTTGTTACAGACAAAAGATAAAAGAAATAAAACAGATTTGGAAAGGGCTTGAACCCAGCTTTTATATGGTCTCAAACCTGTAATATGTCAAATTTCACCATGTGGTGGGTTTTCCCAGATCGCATCATATTGCCGTGATGTGATCTGGGAAAGTATGGCATTGCAGCACTTGGAGGGTAGTAAAACACGTTAAGCTCTTATTTATTGATTTCTCATCTGCTTTTAGTTCCCTACAACCCCATATTTTAGCAAATAAGTTAATTGCTAATTTTGGTCTTGATCTTTACAGTGGGTTGGGTCTTAGATTTTTTACCTGAAAAAACTCAGAGAGTGAAAGTAAATGTCTTTCAGCCCCTCTGATAATATCTAAATGTTCTGCTCAGGTCTGTGTTTTGTCTCACTTATTGTATATTTTACATACGATTTTATGAGTAAATATAACAATAAGCATTTTGTAAAATTTTACAGACGACACCGTTATTGTGATTCTTCTAGAAAACAATGAAATGTGTTATGGTCCAGTAGTTGATAACTTTGTAAAATGGTGTGATGATGCCTGTTTGCAGCTTCTAAGACAAAAGATATGATTATTGATTTTAACACAAACACATTCTTCTCAAATCACATTTAGTAAGAGCGAGGACGTGGAATGTGTGGAAAGTTATAAATATCTGGGGACAATATTGATAAAGGATTCCATTTTGATGTGAACACAGAGGCTTTGTGTAAAAAGGGACAGCAGCACCTATATCGTCTTAGAATATTAATATAATTTAATTTAGACAAGACATTGATTGAATTGTTCTGTCACAAAATCAAAAAGTCTTATAAAGAGCCGGTGCTGTCCTTTTATATTAGTTGCTGGTTTGGAAATTCTAGTGTGAAACATAAAAATGCACTAAATCAATTAGTCAAAGAGTGAGAAGATCATAGGAAAATAACAAAAAAAGTTGGACAGTTCTGTATAACAGAAATGATTTGAGTCAAGTGCATTCTGTGATTCTAGATAGTGACCACTTCCTATACCCGGAGTTCTATTATAAGAGGCTCTCTCATACTGCGTAATATCTTACGCTAGGGGAAAACCTCTTTTCCATGAGATATTGAAGCCAAATTTATCCTTAGTTTTGAATTAATGTAAAACACGTAGCACCAGCACGCAGACATAGGCAGGGTAGCTCGCGTGCCTATTGGCTGTCCTGCGGCAACTGCAGCAGCCTATCGAGAGAGGCCCTTGTTGACGTCAGATCCAATGGGAGCGCGTCGCGTCCACTACGTCACCTTCTGCCAAAGCAGGCTTGGCCTGGGACTATAAATATAGCACGATGGGCTGATTTAATCTGATTTTTCATCTCTTCAGTGGAGCTCACACGTCGCTGGATCCGGACTGGTTTGTGGCAATAGATCTTAAGGACGAATATTTCCAAATACAAGTAGTGTCATGGCACAGGCAATTCTTGAGATTCGCCTTTGCGGTCCAGGCATATCAATACACAGTCCTACTGTTCGGCTTGTCCCTAGTACCATTTACAATAAGTATGGACGCGGCTCTCGCACCCCTGCAACTTCGGGGCATGTGAGTTTTGAACTACTTGGACGATTGGCTGATTCTAGCTCGATCACACTCAGAGCTCATAGAACACAGGACCATATTACTCGAACACCTCGATAATCTAGGTCTCAAAGTCAATTGGGTGAAAAGTTCGCTGTCTTCCAGTCAGAAAATACCTTTTCTGGGCACAGAACTGAACTCGCTGTCTATGACAGCGCGACTGTTCCTAGAGAACAGACTGAACATTCAGCGCATCACAAAATCCTTCCGCTGCGGCACTATAGTCCCGCTCAAAAGGTTTCAGAAAAAGCTTGGTATCATGGCCTCAGCATCATCAGTACTCCAGTTAGGTCAGCTTTGCATGAGCCCACTGCAGTTATGGCTAAAGTGCAAGTACCACCTTGGGCATGGCCCTCCGGTCTGTTTCGTCCTCAAGGTCGATCGGAAATGTGTCACAGCTCTGAAACTTTGGAGAGCAATCAACTGGTACCAGTCAGGTGTAAACCTGGGAACTTCCGCGAGTGTGAGAGTGGTGTGAAGATGCCTCCACCTCGGGATGGGGAGCTCTGCTCGAGGGCAGACCGTTCGTTGGCTAGTGGTCAGAACAGGAGAAGCTCCTACACATAAACTGTCTAGAAATGACAGCAGTCGATAGGCCATGATAGGCCATCAACGTTACCCACAAACCTAAACCACAAAGCAATCTCAGTAAGCGCGACGTGTACGGAATTTGGGCCAAATAACTCGAAAGTCATACTCAAACCAAGACACGGATACGTGCCAAAATTCCTCCACACACTGTTCAGGACTCAGGTCATTCCCTGTCTACCCTGCCGTTTTGTAACGAGAAAAAGGACGCAACCTACCTTTGCATTTAGAGCTTATACATTTCGCTTGTCTGTTTTCAGACAGACTGAGCAGCTCTTCGTTTCGTTCAGCGGATTTGCTAAGGGACTAGCTGCATTATGTAAAGGCTTGAAGTGTCCTTTAGTTGTTAGAGCGCACTCCACAAGAGGCATGGCCTTGTCGTGGGCTTGGTATAGCGGTATTACCTTGGAGGATATCTGTATGGCGGCAGGCTGGGCCTCCCCATCTATTATATCCCCGATTATATCAGCCCAACAACTATATTTATAGGCTCAGGCTATGCCCGCTTTGGCGGCAGGTGACGTAGTGGGCGCAATTCACCCCTATAGGATCTGACGTCACCAAGGGCCTCTCTCGATAGGCTGCTGCAGTTGCCGCAGAACCGCCAATAGGCACAGAAGCCGCCTTGCCTATGCCTGCATGCTGCCGCAATGCGTTTTACATTAATTAAAATTTAAGGATAATTTTTGTCTTCAATGTTTTGTTGGAAAGAGGTTTTTCCCTAGCATAAGACATTACACAGTACTCGTTCTCTTTTCTAGAGAGAACCAAGGTTACTTTAGTAACCAAGTAAGTTTTCTATCCTGCCTTCGGATCGTCGTTATAGATTATCAAAGATGAAAAATAACCAATACAAATACTCCTTTTGTTTCTTGTGCAATTCGATTGTTAGATAGTCTTAAAATAATGCTGATTGCTGAAAATTCAGCTTTGCTCTCACAGGACTATTTGAATAGAAAACAGTTGATAACTGTCAATGGAGAAAGATGCCTTTGCTTCCAGATGGTGGAAGCTATAGTTATGGCATCTACCAACACATACTAACCAGCCAAATCTTGACCCTTTGGTCTGGAGCATGTGCTAACAACTAGGTCACAGTTCTAACCACATGAAAGCAGGATTACTTGTGCAATGCTGCAAAATGCACAAGACAAGACACCTGACATTTGAAAATTCTGAACTGACTTGTTTTATTAAAGATATACTGTATCACCGTACCCTAGTAAATCTAATAAAGCATGTGCTTCTCAACACTGTTCCAAAGTGACCTTACAAATGCTAACAGAGACCCTATAATAATACCTGTCCTCTCTACCTGTCCCTGGGCTTTTGATCAATCTAGGTCAGTGTCACTTGGTTATCCATTGGAATGTATGCACAAGGGATCTGTCCCTGCTTAAAACAAAATCGGAAAATGCATCTGCAAATAGACCAAGCGGGAGAGCAAACACACACGGTGGAGCAGGCTAAAAGAACCTCTATGTATGTGGTGGACTAAGCTAAAGCATTCACAATCCCCTTCACCACCAGGAGCTGGCAGTTAGGTGGAAAGGAATAGTGAAGCGAAGCTATTTATATTCAATTATGTCTAAACATCTTATTATGATATCTATTGTGAGCAATTATCATGAGTCAATAACAGCTGAGTGTTTTAATTATACCCCATGTCAAGGG
The DNA here is from genome assembly GCF_988280905.1 of Pimephales promelas. Lineage (NCBI taxonomy): Eukaryota > Metazoa > Chordata > Actinopteri > Cypriniformes > Leuciscidae > Pimephales > Pimephales promelas. The sequence goes on along the minus strand of NC_142775.1, from coordinate 27,854,955 downwards.
GGAAAAAAAAGCAAATAATGCTGCAAATCACACACACGCACACACACATTTTTCTATTTTTTCATTTATGCATTTTTACAATTTTATTCAGACATTATTTAGTATGTGTATTAAGCTAATTTAGCTGATTTCAGGGTTTTACTGTCCATCTTGGGACATTTGGCTCCCACAGTATAGTCAAACCCTGATTTAGAGTCCTTAACTTAGGGTTCCATGAATTTGCACACATTTTTATAAATTAAATTGCAAACCTTTTTCTGAAAAGCTAAAACATTGAATATTAATTCCAATAATTTCAAATTATGTTAATGTTTTTCTATTAAAACAACGACAACAAAAACATTGTATTGTAGTTCAGAGGTGTGCAAGTATATTTATTCAGCAACCACAATCGCAAACAATATTCATGTATGGATTTATTGAAGTTTGCGACTAAGAATTTTTGATCACAGATTTAGTAACAGCAAATAGCACAAGTGGCCTTGTAAAGGAACACACTGACTCTATTACACTCTCATTTGAGCAGAATAGCTCAGTTGAGGTTAATGTTTGTCTGTGTTTTCAGATCATCAGCGGTTTTTGTCTCTATATTCGCATTGCACAAAGAGTGTGTATAATACACTAAAGATTACGATTAAGTAAATCGCTAAGCAGAAAAGAAGATAAAGAGAACTAAGCAGATGGATATATATATATATATATATATATATATATAAATTGCAGATATATTGCAATTATATTGCAGATGATTAATCAAAAGAAGCAGAAATCATGATCATGGTTAAAATACGATTATAGAGCAGCCCTACCATGAAATGATTAAGACCCTTCTGACAGTGTCAGTAATTTAAATACTTTTTCATTTTACATAAATACAAACTTCATGGACATTCCAGACTTATGTTCTGTTTGTAAAATTTTAAATGTGTTATGCATGTCAACTGCAATAAGCTTTCTGGGAACAGTTCTTGTATCCACAAAACGCTATATTAAATTGAATGCAGTTACATAATTCATTTACCTCAATGAGGCAAAATGGAAATGCTATTTTTATTAACATCAGCATAAATCAAAGACCATAAAAAAAACATTTGTGCTTGGCAACAAATGCACATCCAATTTGAAAGTTTCTCTGATTTTTAGCCCTTTTCTTTGTTTATGAAACCATCTTATGATCCACGATGCAGACTTTCAAAAGTTCCTCTGTTCTTTTGGTATAATGATTATTGCCACAATGTTTCTGAGCGAGAAGAGCTCTAGGACACAGGGTGTGGGAATGACAAATGAACAGCTCATATTATGAGTGCAATTGCTGAAACCAAAGTAGTGGGGCTAAATGCCAGGGATGTGATTGATCGAAAATATACCGCTTTCCCTGCTGATGCAGACATTAAATAAATACAGCATCTGGAATCGGCTAGACACGAGCACGCCGTGTGCTTTATTCCTCAGGCTAGTGATCCGCACGCACCAAGAGGCCAGCGAGCTCAGCTAAGGTCATCTCTCACACTTCATGCTAAAAATATCAGTCGTCTGCTGTTAATACAAAGCTTCCGGGATGGTCGCAGTAATCCCGTTTACTCTTACATCTGCAATCTTGTCACACAGAAAAAAAAGGCTAAAGAGATACTTCCCAAAATTGCTCCTTGTTTTTCTGCTTGGGTTGTGCAGCCCGTGGGATGGACGAAGTGTCTCGTCATGCGTGGAGACAACAAGATGCCTGTAACTAATCTAACTGACAGCCTCTCAGACACAGATCACAGGGCTGATGGGAGAGAATGGTGGAGCAGGGAACTTTCCAAGCAGATTAATTTATAAAGATATACTTATGTGGCTCGAGAGAGGTCTGTGCCTCATATAGGATAGCCCACTCCATCTTCAGAAACAAATACTTTTAAAGATTATTCTAAAAAAAAAAAAAAATCCTCATTTACTAAACCTCATGTTGTTACAAACTTGCAGGACTTTCTTTTTGCAGTGAAAGACAACTGGAGAAATTACTGATGTTTTTGTTGTTGTTGTTGTCATGCAGTTACAATGGATGGTAATTGAGGACAAAAAATTTTTTGCAGACAAAATTTTGTCATTTCAATAGGAATCCATGACAGATAATTTAAACATGCAGACTTCGGACTGTGTCCAGGTTGGTCAAGTGGAATCAGACTGACCAACAGAAAGCTATTCGAACTTCTAAAGCTGTTGTTCATACATTGCTACACTATTGACAATGGACCTTCTTTTGTCTGTGAAATTTTGCTAATGGAACACACCTTAAGTCTTTTGAAGTAATAAAATAACTTTCTGTAAGGAATTTAAGTTGATATTAAGTGATAAGACTTCTCTTCAACAGCTATTAATCACTGCTAATGGAACAGGGGAGTCATGAGTCAGAAGAACTTATTCTGACCTGGTTTGTGGATGAATTATCAGACCAACGGATTTAATAAAAAGATATCACTCAAAAGAATCATTTGTTCATGAATCAGACATTATTACTTATTTTATTATCTCCTGAGAACATATCAAAGAGGCCAAGGCCAGATGATTTTAATTCAATAACAACTTAAATTCTGGTCTGTTCCTCAACTATTCATCTCACAAAGCTATTATGTGGCTCCAGAAGACTTTCATATAATGCTAAAGTCATACAGACTTTTATGAGACTTTTATGGTGCTTTTGCATTCAAGAAAAAAAATCACACAGGTTTGGAACAACATGACAGTGAGAAAATGTGTCTTTCAATGTCTGATGCAGTAAGCACACACAACAGTGAGGACAATACTTCAAATTTGCCTGTCACATGTTTTAGCACTTTCTCTTCTGAGCATTGCTTTTATCTTTCTGCAGAACTCTACTTTCCCTGCCATGACCAATGGGGAGAGAAAGCAGAAGAGGTGAAAGAAAGTAGCGGTGGAAGAGAGAAGCCGGGGGTCTCAACTGCCACTTTTAATTCCTTGTATCATAAATGGTACTTAGGATCAAACATATGTATCTACCTGAGAGAGAAACATTGAGTAGAACAGAATACTAAAGCTATATGACACATCAAAGGGTCACTACATGTTATCATCAGGATAAGACATTGAATGTCTCTGGAAGGCAAGGCTATGTATGTCCAACACATACTATTATGACTTGACAAATGTTCTTTGCCATTACCAAAGCAATATTCATTCATCCGTCGGTACACATAACATTAATAAATATGGCATGATGGACACATGTAAGAACTTCTGAAGTGCACTTGATGGGCTTATGGAATTTATTTCATTCGTTTTAACCAATTTAGCTAATGCAAAAATCATGTATGATTTCAGACTCTAAATATTTAATTCCAACAGTGACAGGATTGAAATACAACATTGAGGAAACTTCACTCTTGGCATAGGCAGGATGAAAAGTGAGTGTGAGTTTTTACAAAGCAATACTGTTGCCATGCTGACTTTCAGCGACTGACACTAGTGGAGGTATCAAACATCAGAGAAGTATACAAATATACACATGCAACCTGTTCTTCTCCCTTGAGGAGAACAGCTAAATATCCCGCTGTTGTAGGTACATTATAAGAAATCACGCACACAGGGAAACAGGATCCTTCCTGTGAACACAATGAGGGTAGCAAACCCAGTCTGTGCCCTATTTACAAAGACTATGTCCAAATGAATAGTCACTTCAGGGGAAACCAGAGAAAAAACATATCTATCCACCTCACTGCTGACAGAAACTGTTTTCTGTTGTAAAGATAAATTGACTTTGTTTCCAACACCTGCAGACTCCTAAGTTTTCCCTGAGAAAAGAACATTGAGTCCTAAAGTGCAAATAAACTCACTATTCCTGCAATATGACAGGAATATGGACATATTGCTCATTAACCCTCCATAATGTTATTGATTCTAATAATAAATAGCCACAAGTGTTTTTTTTTTCTTTTACAAGTTAACTTCCTAAAGCAAAAGTGCAACTTTTAAAACCGTAATCAGAATCTTTCCTCACGCTTACCACTGTAAAGTTTCCAGCCGAGCAGTTCTGCCCACTGAAGTTGCAGCTCTTCAGCATCTCTTCCAGCTGGTGACCCGTCCGGTTAAAGATGTCCTGCATGTCCGGTGCCGGATACTCCAAATCGGTGGGCTTATGGCCGTCCTTGTTTTTCGGGGGCAAGCCGGTCAGGTTGGCCAGGTGGTAGATGTCGGCGTCGGTAAGAGCGGAAAAGCGGAAACGGTTGATGTTGCAGATGGTCACGGCGGGGAACACCATCTCCGGGGTGGCCTCCTCGTTCAGGGCAGTGATGTGAGGATGCTCCAGGTAGGAGATGGCACACTTTGCCGCCTGGTACAGAAAGAGAGCCAGGGACACCAGAAACACTAGAGCCCAGAGGGTCTGTCTGACTCCCAGCCGGCCCGACACAAAGATGTGGTTAATTCCATGGAGAGAGCTGGTACTGGCAAAGCCGGCCAGGTCCTTGACTGGGGGGCTGCAGCTCTCCTCGATCAGGCTCTCTTTGTCCCCATCCTGGTTGCCTTTTTGCTTCTCATCCTCCTCTGCAAATTTGATTTTGCAAACAAATTCGATCGGCATGTGGGCAGCCAGGTCTGCGTTTGGGATGCTTGGATAACAGCTTGGAGCCCCAGTTTCTACTAACTCCCGTTGCTCTGACGAACAAGATCTCAACTCCAGAAAGAAAGGAAGGGAAAAAAAGGCATGCAGAGCGAGAGCGAGGGCGGCCGTTGCAGTCGCGTGCAGTGGAGGGAATTGCCTCTGTCTCTCAGTTCCAGCTCTTCAGTGCTGATGCTCGTAGTGCTGCGCTTGGACTGCTCATCTGAGCACTTGTTCAGCACGCTTACGAGTCCTGCTTACCAGCTGTGATACACCTAGGAAAACAAACAACAACAACAACAAAAAAACATATACCAAACCTCTTCTTTGCTTTATAGACACAGATGAAAATGCAGCATTATGGCTCAAGTTAAAAGAGGCTGGGGGGTTTCTTAATAATTCATGAGGAAGCAACACTGTGATTATTTCCTCTTCACCGGCACAAGCAGCGGCAACTCAAACACCCCCCACGCTCTAAGACCTCTCGCTTTCTCTCTCCGTCTACCGCTCTCTCTCTCTCTCTCTCTCTCTCTCTCTCTCTTACACACATACGCATACGTATACACTCGCAGCCCCCTCTCGCTCTGTCACTTAATCCACTTGTTTGAGATGCTTTCTTACCCCTTGACCACAATAAGTTGCCATCAAAGGCTGCTTCGCTGAACATCCCGGACAAGATGAGAACGCCAGGAGGGTCAGTGGGTTTCAATGTCGGCCCCCCACCCATCCACCCCCACCTAAGTCCTAGAAGACATCCTAATTGCGACAATAATGAGGCGTGAGGAGTGAGCATAAACAGCTCACAACTCTGAACAATCAATCTTCAAGAGAAAAAAAAAAAGAAAAAGGGAAAAAGAGAAAGAAAGGATATTGATTGTGCAGAAGCATCAGTCAAAGATTAAGGAAAGCAGTACAACGGTCCTTTCTTATCAGGAATTAATGGTAGCATCACCGGGCTCCGGCACGAATTTAAATTAGTGCCTGTCTCCCGATCTAGGATCGGATGACACAGAAGATGCAGAAATAACGTATTGATCTTGACCCTACTTTCACACTTTTTAGCTTCTTTCATAGGCGAGCACTCTTGTGCTGTTAATAGTGTTTTTCTATTGCCAAACAAAATTATGTAAAATGCTTCTCCCTAATGCATAGTTTTCTTCTAGAAATGCAATTAGCTTAACAGGTCACATCTCTGTGGGATAAAACGTTTTGAGAAAAGCAGTGTTTTAGGCTTATCGGAAGGCATTCAAAATTCAAGAACTATTTTTTTTCCCTCTTAGTACTGATTAGTATTAAGCATGTGCAACAGGATACATACATATAGACCATTTCACAAGATGTAAACAACACTGGTCCAGAAGCACTTCCTGTTTCAGTTTGTAAGTGTTTTCTTTATTTCACATGTAAAGAAAACATCTTAAAGATGTTTGTTTAACATTTTGATTCAGTTTTAAATGTTCTGTTAGTTGTATTTTATCCCAGCTTTTATGTAGTGCTCAAAAACTGAAACAGGAAGTGTTTCTGGACCAGTGTTGTTTACATCTTGTGAAATGGTCTATACATACAGTACCTATGTACAACAGGATATATGTGTCATTTATAACATAAAATAAATGTAAAATAAAATAAATGTATAAAAAAATAAATCTCGCGCCTTTTCCGTTGCGGCTCCTGCACTCTGGAATGTGCTGCCATTATCTCTCAAATCGTCGTCAAGCACGGACAATTTAAGAAAGGATTTGAAGACTTATTTATTTCATCAAGCTTTTGGCACTTGAGTAGGTCCGAGAACTGTGAGCGATTTGTGGGTTGATTATCTGGGTGTCATGTCTTGATGTATTTTTTTCTCTCTGTGTGTATTATTTATTGCCTGTGGACAGGACTTTGGTCCATTTTAATGGTTTTGAAAGTGCTTTTATAAATAAAAGTTGAGTTGAGTTGAAGTTGAGAAATGTACAGTACGTATATACTGTACTATACTGATAGATAGATAGATAGATAGATAGATAGATAGATAAATAGATAGATAGATAGATAGATAGATAGATAGATAGATAGATAGATAGATAGATAGATAGATAGATAGATAGATAGATAGATAGATAGATAGATAGATAGATAGATAGATAGATAGATAGATAGATAGATAGATAGATAGATCAAAGTGATCTCATGAGAATATGTATGTATGTATTTGTACGTAAAGTGTCGTTCTATCATACGTATATAATTACGTTTTATATGCGCAGAAACGTATAATACTGACGTATAACAGTACTAAACCGTAAAATATTTACGTATTGACAGTACTAAAACGTAAAATATTTACGTATTGACAGTACTAAAACGTAAAATATTTACGTATTGACGTACTGACAGTACAGTACACAAAAACGTAAATTATTTACATGTGAACAAATCCATCGACGTACGCATTTGTACGTATCACAATTTATGCATATTACTATCGTAACATTATGTTTTGACTCTATTGCATTCCATTGCATTCTCATTAATGAAGTTTTCAGTCGCATTATTGATATAATACTCATAAATATTAACTCGTCATATTTTGCTCGTTTCGCCTGCATGGTGTTAAACAATACACTATAAAACCTTAAAAATACATTATTTAACGTTACTCGTTCAACCATTTTGTAATAGTCTATTTACCTTGAGACACATAAAGCGTTTTCTCCTATAAAACACAACAAAAAATCGCAAAAGACATCAATTTTATTAGTTTAATGTAATCCAAATCTTTTGAATCCATAGTTGTTTGCAAGAAACAACTCCTAATTCAGCCTCTTATCCAGTCGTGATCTCTCCATTCTCAGCAGCGACCGTACATGTTAAACCCCGCGCTGGTGATGAATTCAAAATCAAAAATTGCGCCCTTGAGAAGCGATACGTCATGTTTTACGGCAGTGATATCAAACGTTCATTGGCTCTTCCCTGCTTCATCACAGTTTGCGACATGAAGGACTGTGACGGTTGGTTAGTTTAGTTCATTTGAAATGGAGAAGCGCGAACCGAAGATTTTCATTAGTGATTTATTTTCTACTCTGTACTTCATACAAAACTATTACAATACTGCCAGAGAGAAGACTGCGACTGCAACGCTTCATCATGTGAACGGCTTTTGGTATCGGTTTTGACATTTTCGCAATAAATAAATTATTGTGATTATACTTGTCTGTTAGTTATGTTTTTCTTCATAATTGTAGTTTGTTACGTAGTTTTAATTAGAGAACCTTCTGAATACTCAATAATTTTGTAAATCGTAGTGTGCACACTCATTCACAATTAGCACAATCCTGCCTATGAATTACAACTTCACATAGTACCTGCAGGCGCTCTCCTGAAAATGGCCATGGCGCTGCTGGCTTGAACTCTCTTTTTGAATTTGTTTATTTTATTGAAGTGTTGAATGTTCGCCGGGTCCCGCCTCCTTCTTTCCATAACAACGAACCCCGTTACATTGGTGCCGAAACCCGGGAAAAAGGTGGGACAAGCTACAAATTGTATGCAACAAACTGCAAATAATAAGCAATTAAGCACAGACGCATGCTGTAGAGCTGTAGTAAAAAACAGCACGTGTCTGTGACGTTAATTCATTCATTCACACACAGACACACAGCTAAGCGGGTGAAGGTGACTGTTCTTGTTTTAACAGGGGCATGGAGGTCCAGGAGGCTGCTCAGATGGCTGTTGCAGTAGTCCACTGCTTTGTCGGCTGATGAAAAGTGTGTGGAAAGATGCTGAAAGTCTGCTGCCAAGAGTACTGAGTTCATGTTTTTGTCAGTAGCAGTGGATGGGAACTGCCACCCAGGAACTGCTGGTTTTTCAAAGAGGGCAAGCTCACTTTTTTAAAAAACTTGACTGTCAGGTTTGGGGATGGTGAAAAGAGCGAGGACTCGTGTCCAGAGTTGCTTTATTTTAATAATAAAATAAAAAATACAAACAAAAACTATGAACCAACACAGGACAAGGATAATAGTCTAGAAATTTTGCATGCCAATGTTATTGGCTCTTTTTTAATTCTCTCGAAGGCAATAGCCTCCCTAGCGTGATCCCAATTCGTCAGGGAACGACATGTCATCAAAAACATGTTTGCAGAGAATTTTTTTTTTAATTTATTTTATTTTTTTTTAATTTTTGAGTTTGCAAATCTTATTTTTCAATCTTGCAATTGTTTTTTTTTTTTCTTTTTCGTACACTTTCTTTCAGAACTTTATTTTTAGTTTTGAATCATGGCAGAATTTTAATCCCATATGAAACAGGTCTTCACTACAACCTGTCAAAATAAAAGTTTGCTTTAACTAGAAGGAAATTGACAGAAATGTATTACAATTGAAGGCATAGAACGTAGTTCTCAAAATAATTTATATTTATTTAAACATTATTTAAAGAATAAATTTTTGTACATGGTTTCATTTCGTAAATCTGTTTTTGCAGCGCTTCCCCCCAAAAATAAAAGGACACAAGTTTAAATTTTCATTTGATCAACACCGTTTTTCATAATATATTTGGAATAAATCATAAAGAGAAACATTAATTTTCTGAATAAAATACATTTCATCGGAATATATTATTATTAAACATTTTGATAAATTATTAATGTTAAAAATAAGTTGTTAATTTAATTCATTATTGAATTTAATTGATTAGACATGTTTTATTGAAATTTTAATAAGCAAAACAAACAAATGGTTTCCAGGTTTTTTTTTAATAAAAGCGTTTGTTCAACCAATTTAACTGTCATTTTAACGGATGATTATAATAATAATAACCATAATTTAATAATACCGTTTATTCATTTAATAATTTATCAATACTGTAAACCATGATATTTTCTGAGACGTTATCATACTGTGAAAATCTCATACCATTACAACCCTACACGGGAGAGTCCCCCATCTCACCCCGCAGTTAAAAAAGTAACTCAGCTACTCGGAGTAAATCAGCTAATTTTTTAGACAGTTAATTTTACTTCTACTTAAGTAAAATTTCATTGAAGTAGTAGTACTTTTACTTGAGTGGAATATTTTAATACTCTTTCCACCTCTGGCAACCAAGACGTTTTTATTTATGTATATAAGAATTTGTTGTCTTTAAAAATTCTTTCCCAGAGGAGACTGTTTTCAGTTACATGTTGATGTAAAATGAAGCAAAATGGGGCTTCATCATGTTGTTCTGATGGATGCACTGCGGGGGGAGGGAGGACAGGGTGAGGAATGAATCCTAACCTTGTTCCAGTGATATGAGACAGCAGCATGCTCAGAGGACACATCTGTCACATGGCATAGGAAATCTCCTAAAACCGAGTAATGCTGCCTTTGGTACAAAACATGGACATTGGCCTGATGTGCCAGTGAGAACGGTTATTCATATAAATATTTGCAGCTATCTATTTTTACGACTTTGCAAAATATACTGTACATATTGTATCGGGAGGATTCTAAATTCAGAAACAACTGCAATAAACAACAGACCAATCACAGTAATGTATTTCATTAGTATACAGTGAGCCAAATTCAGTTGTGCATGCAACTTATTTTATAGATATGTGTGACTGTTATTCTGGTAAAAGTTGCTTGAGCATTTCTGTTCTGCACCAGGATCCCATTCCCAAGGTGAGATATTATCAGGAGCAGTAAGTTTGGAACGGTGTGAGTGAGAGAAAAATGAGGGATATTCATTCTGAAAGTGTCAAGAATACCTCTTGAATACCACTTCTGTTACTGCTTACACAGACATTATCTTGGATAGCACATTTCTTCTAGATTTGTCTTCAACTATGTTATAGAGGAGAGAATGTAAGACTTTTCCCCAATTTACAGAAAAACACCAGAATGACATCATGTTGTGAATCATGCTTAATACAAGAGGAACATTGTTAAACAAAATTGTCTATTGAAAAAAAAAAAAAAAAACTGTGTCTATTGAAATCAATCTGAAATACAATAAATTATAAATTTTAGATGAAAAAATGTACACTTAAAAATCTTAAACAAAAATTACAAATGCTGCCTTCCCTTACGAAAAATGTATACTTCAAGTTAATTTTATGAAGTATTTAAGTAACGTTTGTGTATATTTTTAAATTTACTTTATGTAGTAAAATAGTACACTTGTAAGTGTACTAGCATTAAAATAGTACACTTACAAGTTTACTAATATCAATATGTACTAGAAGTAAACTTGTAAGTGTCCTATTTTAATAGTGCTTCAGGGACTAAATTGTCCTACTTGTAATATAAAAGTATATTTTTAAGTATACTATAAGTGCAACAGTAGTAAACAAGTGCACAACTAGTTCATAATTATGTTTCTCATTTGTACTGCAAGTGAACGTATGGGTATACTAGTAGTTTAGTAGTTTTGTACAAGTTTTTTTAATTTTTTTAGTGAACTTACTTGTAGTTTACTATTTAGATATTAGTTTTGCTGTTTTAGTGTATTCTCAGTAATCTAGTTAGTTTAGTATTATATACTAAAAGGGCTTTAGTATATACTCGGTTACAGGCTACTCGGTGAAAAGAGTTACCCACTGCAAGCAAATTATACTTTTAAGTATATCTCGATCAGAAGATTGAGTACAAGTACAGACCAAATAGACTTCTCTCAGTAGAAATCAAGCATGTACACGCAATTGTAATTTCTGAGAAGTACATAAAGTATATTTGGGAAGTATATAAGATATAGACTGGAAGTATGCTTTATATTTAGTTGAAAAGTATACCAATAGAACACTTGAATAAATGTATGTCAAGTGCATCTTGTTCAACAAATATAGGCCAAATATACAGATTTTTCTGTCAGTGTAAGTATAGCCTACTTAAGTGCAATTTGAAGTATATTTATGAGAAGTACATAAAATGTAGACTGAAAGTATACTTTCTTGTTTTCAGTTTAAAAATAGTATAGCCTACTAATGGCACACTTGAATAAACTTTTTCATAAGGATTGTCAACTAACTGAAATACAATTTTAGTACTAAAAGAACTAAAACTGAAATTTAATTAATTAAAGATTAAAAAAAAAAGACAAAAGCACATTAAATTACTAAAATGTAAAGACGAAGACAAAAGCACATTAAATTACTAAAACGTAAAGACGAACGTTGACAAGACTAGACTAATAACTTGACAATATCATGGGACACAAACTCTGATAGCAGGATAACACAGCTAACAGAACAGGGTGACAAGATACAAAACGAACAAACACAGAGGAACAAACCCAAGGATCTTAAATAAGGGACATCATCACCAGGGCACAGGTGACACCAATGCACAATTAAGACTAACGAGGAGAACAAGGAGGCATGGTAAACAACACAAGACAACTCAAACATATAGCCCAAAGGGTTGTGTTTGCACACACAACATGAGAAAAAAAATCCTGACAGGCTGACCTTTTGTCTGCAGCCCTAGTGAAATGCTAAATGAATTAATGATGAATGAACAAATGCGTTAATCAAGCAAAGGACAAACCAATGACAGATGAAATTCTACTTCAGAATGACAAATCAAATCACTCAGTCACTCAAAAATATCATTCAAGAAATGTCTAGAAAGGGCATTTACAGTGCAAGATAGAAAACAGCCTTAGCCAAACAGGTTTATTTCCTGCCTGCACAAAAAATAAAAATAAATAAATAAACAAATAAATAACCAGATGTGGAAGGGGAGAGCGGGGCACAACCTAACATATTTTGGTTTTGGCTCAATTATTTTTAAAACAAGTGACAGAAGTGCAAATGTTACAACTTACACCATACGTGGGGTTAATTGTAACAGACAGAGGGATTAGTGTGTAACACACATAATTCAGTACAATTTTATTTGTATATTTGATATTGTTTGTGCATCTGTATGGATAGATATCCATACACCCATCCTCATCCAATCATCCTTCTATTATGGATCAATATCATGAAGATTTAGGAAAGGGCTGCACAGTTTTGCAATAAATAATAATAAATTAAATCA